>NC_137210.1:1446377-1716377 GCF_960531495.2 Zeus faber
ACAGTTAGTCAGAAGTAGAAGTCAAAGGTATGACTCTGTCGTACTGTCTCTAGAGGCCTAACCCCAATCTATGGCCTATCCCCCGGTCCGGAGAGAGAGAACGCACTGTGTGTCAGTACTCATCGCAGTGGAAGTACCGGAACCAGGCGACATCAGCAACGTCACAATGAGACTTTATGGAATGAACGGTTCCAGGCGATGTGCCGTTGTGGACACAGGGGAAGTTATGACCTAGAGGGGGGTCACAATTGAGGCTGTACTCTGCGAAAGTGAAGAAAACAAAAAGAAAAAATAAGTAAAATGATCTGATGGCGGTGGCACAAGTTAATTTTCTGAGGTGAGCACATTGAAGATGGTTTATTGCATGTAACATGTGACACTCCCCCCAAATATCCAGGAACAGTGTCCAGATTAGACAGGGCAAGGAAAAACCCCCATAAAGCCAGGGGGACAAGAGGTGAATCCTTTAGAAGGGAAAACAAAGGAGGATCCTTCTTCCAGGCTGGCTAAAGCTAGGGCCACATTTTGTGATTTTTTTTCAATCATGAATGACAATGAAAAGAATGAGCAGCGCACTTTTAACAACTGAAAATTGCAGATTTTCTGTCTGCTGGGCACACACATAACAAGTGCTGTCTTTGAGGAGTAGAAATCTAAAAACTGAGAACAGCTCGGCACCGTGGTTGTTTGACTTACATACGCTGACATACACTAATTAAGTTCAAGTTCAGGTTCAAGTACAAGAGATTATTTGTCACATACAAATACATACGGTCGTACATATATGCAGTGAAATGTCATGACACCCGGTGATTATGTACAAAAAGCTCTATGAGCTCGAAAAATGCTAAAATGTGCGTAATGGACAGAACACTCATTGGCTGTTGAAAATTGCTGTTGCCGTTTTGACGTTTTGACACACACACCAAATGATTTTGGATAAAATCATACATGTTTGATTGAATCGTGATCTGGCCGATTGTGATCATATTGAGACGGATTTTAGTCTTTCACTCACACACACATATCCTGGACTGCCCTCGACTACCACGACTCAAATTGTTGTCAAATCCGCCTCAAAAAAAACATAATGTAGCCCAAGCTACAAGTTTATGAGATAAGAGGCCACATGGGCCACCTGGATGGATGGGGACTCAAGGGTCCAGCCAGCCAAAGTTTTAAGTATTATTTTTATAAAGCACAGGATAAGCTTTAATAGAATTGCACAGCTGGAAATTGAAACCTCCAGCCATTTGCCCAACTTCCCTAGCTTAAAGGTACAATAAGAAATATTTGATTCATTTGTTGCGCAAATTGACCATGGCATAGCAAAAATTGTTGATCAATGCTCTGTCGACCTTGATACTACCTGCTGAGATTCCAGGCTCTCAGGCAGTCCGCACCGACTCTCTGTTTAGGAGGAGATGCTCCAACCCTCCAGACCTATCATTATCTGCCCAATCCCCACCCCACAATCTACGCCCTGAGTGGGTTATATTTTAGGTTGCACAAGTTGCAAGACCCCTCTGCTGCAAAGGCTAAGAAGTAGTTTCTATGCTTTGGTTTAGAGATCGCTATTTGCCGCTTATTGTCCAGTGTTACTAATTGCGTCTTTAATTGTTTTTTTTATGAAACATTCACAAAAGGCACCCAAGCACAGATTATGAAATATAAAAACATTAGGGGTGTGCATCTCTCCCTTATTAGATGATTTGATACGTATCTTGATACATGGGCTATGATACAAATCAGGGACGATACATTTATACAGAATTATTCGGTGCGATTCGATGCAATGCAAACTGATACAGTTCTCAACATTTTTTAAATGTAGACGTTCATTTTCCATTATAAATTAAAATGAGCTAAGCCAAATATATGTATTTCATAAAAGACCAGGGAATTCCAAGTATTTTTCTTGCTTTACGCCATTTAGATATAATAATATTGAATATACCGTGATTCTAATATAATAATAATAATATTAATAACAATAATAATAATAATAATAATAATAAGAAGAAGAAGAAGAACAAGAACAAGAACAAGAACAAGACATCACATTGTAATGATCATGAATGTGTTGCAGTATTGTTAATTGTCAGTTATAATGTGTTTTACTGCGAGTGGTTGCCAAGTCTCAAAAGGGAATGTGGGTGTCCGATCCGGTGCGGGGGTGTGTGTGATGAGAGAGAGAAGACCCGACAGAAGAAGTGATCGGTGGTTTGGTTGTCGGTTCAACGGTGTAGGTTATGGTCAAAACAGTACCCTGGAAGGTAACAATAAAACTCAGTGAGTAATAACAACCATGTGGCTTCTTCCGCCGCCTAGAAGGTTAAAATATCATAATCAGTTGAAGCTTTGAATGGCACATTGAGACGCAGCGCCTGCGCTGTACAAGGATTTAGAGAAAGATTTACATTCATTTACTTCCTTAGTTTTATACTTGTATGAAAAATGAAAATCATAAACATAACTCAGAAAATTTCAGGGGAGTTTTACTTTCTCCTCCAGACAGCGCTGTGGCGTACGCGCTGTGCTGGTTGCCGTGCCGGATTTCCTGTTTTTTGTTTTAGATCCTTTTGTTTTCGTTAGTTTCTACTAGTATGAAACAAACATTTTAAATCCAACTAAGCGACTGTCCCATTCCGCCTTGGATCAGGACGGTGGATTGCGTGCTGAAGAGGGAGCAAGTCCACTGTGGGTCCCGTTCGTCATGTCTCCACAAAATATTTGTATATATTATTATTTCGAAAGTGACATGAATTGTAATGTTAGATCAGTGAGCCTTCCGCAGCAGCTTAGTTCATACTATAGTAGAATTAGCAGCAAAGCTTCAGTCAACAGATTTGTAACTTAAGAATCGGGCCATCGACTGGTCATGGTACATTTAGATCGAACCAGGGGTCTGTGTATTGATGTAGTTGCAACTTTAACGTTAAAACCGGTTTCAGATTTGTATCGTGAATGGTTATACCCTTAAAAAATATAATCGATACAAATGAGTTGCATGTTACAGAATCACAGTTTACATGACACAGACACCTGTTAATCAAAGCAGCCCTGTGATCTGGTGTCATGATCATTAGTATTTTCTCAATTTTACAATCTTTTTCATTCTCCATTGAGAATATTAGGAATCCAGGTTGTTTTAAATCAAAGGCTCTGCTGGTTCTGATGAACAATATTTTCACTCAGGCACACTTTTTTAATTGACATGACACCGTTGAATGTCATCCCCAGAGACCATGCAGTTTAATAGTACATTTATTTTCTACCCCTAATGATCACAGTGGCTCTGGAGAAATACTTGAGGCTCAGCTGTACGTCTCCCCAGGTTGTTGAGTTGACATTGAAAATATTGAAATGCCACAAAAAAAAAATATTGCTCTGATTGTAACCTCTCCAAATTTGTAGTCTGCTCTGTTTCTGGTGATCAGTCGTCAAAATCTATTTGATTTTGATTTACATCTTCTTCTTCTTTCGTATATCATCAGATGGCCAACTCAGTGTTATGTAGCCACGCCCTCGTCTCCAGTCCTAGGTCAAAAAGGCCAGCTTTTGAGGGTGGGCTGTATAGGGGGCAGCTGGTGATTATGTGCTCGGCAGTCTGTTCAGGTTCGCCACACTCGCATGACGCACTTTTGGATAGGCCCCACTTCTTTAGAGATGACTTGAAGTGTCCGACGCCAGTACGCAGGCGGTTCAGCGAGGTCCATAGGTGGCGTGGCATGTCTCCTCCTTTTACACCTCCTCCTGGGTCCCGGATGTATTGTTGGATGCAGGAGGGCGCAGCTGTCTCCCACGATTGTCTCCAGGATGCTGCCAGCCAGGCGTCCTTGGACAAGTCGTCAGGGATCGACTGAGCATCTCTTGTGCTGCCTTGTTGTAGGGATGGCGAGACTTGAGCCTGCATGGTGGTGCCGGTGTTGTTGTGGCTTTGTGCAGGATGTGCCAGTCGTTCTTCTGGGCTTTTCTTGCCAGGGCGAGGGTAGCTGCTTCCCGTCGGAGACTGGGTGGGGCGATACCAGCTAGGACTGGCAGGTAGGACACAGGGGTTGGTTTCAGACAACCAGTTACTATCCGGAGGGCGCTGTTGATGACAGTGTCCACCTTGTTCGCATGTGGACTTCTGCTCCAGGCAGGGGCACAGTATTCCACTACAGGTAGGACCAGGGCTTGCGTAGATATGGGTAGGGTCTGGGGGGAAGCTCCCCAAGTCGAGCCTGCAAGGCGGCGGATGAGCGAGACCCTTGCGGTTGTCTTGGCCTTCACTTCATCCAGGTACTGCTTGTAGGACAACGTCCAGTCCAAGCATATGCCGAGGTACTTGGGGGCTTGCTGGAACTCCGGGCGGATGTTGCCAACATGCACGTCCAGTTCCCTTCTCTCCTCCCGGTTGTAGAGGTGGTAAGCTGCAGACACTGTTTTGCCCATGCTGAGCTGAAGGTGCCACTTCTGGAGGTAGTCTGCCAGGATGCCCATGTCTCGGTTGAGGCCTTCTTCCATAGTCTTCCATGTTGGGCATCGAAGCATGATGGCCAGGTCGTCCGCATAGCCGTACTTCTTGGATGTTGTGTCTGGCAGGTCGTGAATATAGATGTTAAATAACATTGGTGAGAGGACAGAGCCTTGCGGGACACCGTTCTTCAGCCTTCTGAGCCTGCTGGTCTGGCCATCGCTGGTTTGTAGGATGAAGCTATGGTTAGATAGCATCTCCATGATAAATCTCACCATGTGCCGGTCCGGGATTGTTCTCAACAGTTTCAGGTGTAGTCCACGGTGCCACACGGTGTCATAAGCGGCTGTCAGGTCCAGGAATACTACTCCAGCATTCTCATTATCTTGGAAGCTGTCCTCGATGTCCTGGGTGAGTAGCGTTACCTGGTCCACCGTTGCCAGCCTCTCCAGAATCTTGTATGGGACACAGAGCAGGGATATGGGCCTGTAGGACTTCGGGCCTTCGGCGGGTTTGTTCGGCTTTGGCAAGGCTATGACGGAAGCACGGCGCCAGGTCTTCTGGAGCTTGGACCTCCGTAAGCATGATGAGAAGAATGTGCGTAGCCATTGAGATGTTCTTTCACTTTGGTGCATGACAAACTCTGGGTGGATATCGTCTCGACCTGGTGATTTGCCCAGCTTCAGTTTTTTGATTGCTGTCTTTAGCTCGGCTGCTGTGAAGTCTCCTGAGAGATTCGCATCAGCGCTGGCTGCTCTGGAGAGGGATGATACCTCACACAAAGTCAGTCGTGCGAAGTTTTTGTCCGCATCAGGGAAGCGACCATTTTTCAGGAGTTGGGAAGCAATAGCATCTGCAGTCACTGGACACCTACGAGGTGTTGTTTGTCTCCCTGAGAGCAAGTTGATGGTCTGCCACGCCTTCCCGGCTGGAGTGGGTGAAGTCGATGGATTCCACTACTTCCGTCCACCTAGCCCTTCGGGTGTCATCCAGCTTCTGCAGTAGGTTTGTTGCTGTTGCGTCCATTTCTTCCCTGGAGCTCGCCTGCTGGTGTTGGCGCAGCAGGCAGCTGCACTCCTCATCCCATCCCGGGATATAGTTTTTATTGTAGCCACGTGGGATGTTGTGCTTTGCTGCCCTTAGGAGGACTTCACAGTAGGCACTGTATGCAGCATCCACATCTTCTGCTTCTGGGTCCATGAGACCAGCAGTTCTTCTTTCTGTTTCCACCGTAAACGACTGCCAGTTCGCCTTCCTGAAGTTCCATCTCCTGACCGGTTTGCCAGCTACCGGCTGTACTAGGGATGGTACTTTGATGATGGATGGCCGGTAGTGTGAGCGAGGTAACCTGTCCAAGACACGTCTCTCCGGTTTCAGGTCGTTACTGCGGCATATGACGAAGGCCAGATCTGGGTTGGTGTAAGAGTTCCAACGTGCGGAGCAGAAGCTTGGGGGCTCCTTTGGGTCGTATAGCAGTAGTGCCTCAACATTAGAGGCCCACTCACTCAGTGCTTCTCCATCCTGTGATGTGTGTTGGTAACCCCAATCCGTATGTTGGCAGTTGAAGTCACCTGCATAGATGGCAGGAGCAGTCATAGATGGAAGTGATGATGCAGTCAGCGCTGTTGGTGGAGGCTTAAATACGTTCACGACAGATGTTTCTTGGATTTTAGTGACCAGCCACTCGATGTTGCAGCCAGGTGGAGATTGGCTGGTGGCTGCCCAGCTCAAACCATCTCGGACGAAGGTTGCCATTCCATGCTTCTTGCTGTGGATGGATCCAGCGAGGGAGAACCCAGGAAGCTTGAGGTTTTCATCTGACACCCAGTGTGTCTCTTGCAGGAGGACCGCTGCCACTTTCTTGGAATCGGCGAGATGCCTGATGACTTCGAGTTTGGGGATGGTAAGGCCCTCGACATTGAGTTGGAGCACTGACAGACCTTGGTTTTCGACGGTGGGGGTGTCCGCCCGTCCTAAAGAGGATGTTCTCTGGTTTTGGCCTTGGCTTGTACCTTGGTCTGCCAGCTTGATGATTCTTTGGCGACATTAGTTTCATGAGTTGGTCTTGCACCACTTCTCACTACTCACAGGAGAGGCCTTGTGAAGGCTGTCATCTTCTCCCCCTTTGATTTACATGAGGACACTTCAGCTCTGTCAATGACTATTTACGAATACACACACTCACACACTCACAAAAGGAACACACATTCAAACAGCACCCAGTCATTAATAGGATTCACTTTAACTTGTTGGCGCATGGTGTCAGAGTACATGGACCAATTTGCAATTTGCACACTCACATGTAAACAAGCTCCAGTGACCTACGGTTAATGTTGTAGTCAAGGGGAATGGGGAGGTTGAAGTCCAAGACAGGAATTTATTGACTCTGAGTCAAGGTTTTAGTGGTCCATGACGGTTCAGCGACTAAAGGCCTGACACCAGAATGACACATGTGAAATTGAATACCATGACTGCAATTTTATACCTTGTGGCATATATTTTTCCAGATATAAAACAAATCTACCAAGATACAGGAAAACAAACAAAAGTGGGGCTGCTATCTACGTTATCACCAAGGGTTAGGCTTTCACCAACTTACCACCAGTACACACACATCTCTACGGGAATGTCTTTTCCATCTTTGCTTCCCACTAGCCCCTAAACACACAGCTTCACCTCCCTGCCTGCCTAATGGGGTGTGGGTCCTAATCTGGATGGCCACAGCCATCGGCAGAATGAGGAGGGCAAATAGAGAGAGCAGCTCATCGGGTCTCACAGCCCGTGTGGCGGTAACCTCAGCTGTTAGAGACAGCCGTCTGTCATTCAGAGGCGGACGGGAAGGAATGCGATGTCTTGATGTGAGACGGTTCTCACCGGGGCCCAGGTACAGGCAATTCCACATCCCGACAGCAGATAGCTTTTCATGAAATTCCTTGCCTCCGTAATGTCCCTTTAGCTGTCGAGGAGGGATTGTTTCCCCTGTACTCCATTGTTTATTGCTCAGTTTTCTAGCCCTTGTCATCATTTATGCCCCACTCTATCCATCTATCGCTGCTCTTGTCGCAGCCGCATTCTACATTCTTGGCCCGTCTTTGCTTTCATCCTCTTGTCATAACGTTCTCGAGCAGAAATATTTCCCCTTCTCCTTACCTCTATTATTTTGTGAATTATCCCCAAAAATGCAGGGACAATTTATATGCTGCAAATTCAAGAAACAAATTAAAAACACTCGCCATTTGAATGAACAGTATGCGTGGCAGGAATGCACTGGAATGACATCCTTCTGAAGCTGTTCTAAAGACAAAATTCCAAAAATTCATCCACCTTTTCAGTTAACCAATGTATCTAAACTTATATCCAAACTGTGCCCCTCGCTTTTCCCTTAGGGGAAGGATATATAATTTATTAGGAATGTTGTAACTAAGGCCTTTATCATGGTGAGAGTACTTGAGTACATGATTCTAGAAAAAAAAAAGGCAGAATTCAAGGCCGTTGAAAATGTCTACTTTGATTGTGATTATGAATCAGGATAAACATTATTATCGCTAACTGTATCATATTGGTTAAGTGTCACTGAGCTCAGAGACTAATTCAACTAAACCATGATTCAAGCTGGCATACAGCCATTTGACAGCCACGCCCCTAAATTCTAAATTTCCACTGACAAGAAAAAAGGGGCAGATTAATGGTGTATAAAATGACCCATCCATCATTGCAGCTAAATGCGGGTAAGGGAGCACCATGCTGCCAGAAATGCTTTACTCGAGCTTGCCTCTAATGGCCTCTGACTAAACAGAGACAGCAATTACATCTTATTCCCCATATCAGAAGAAAAACAATCACAGTTATGTAGGGTAGGTGAACATTACTAACCACAAATAAAGAAATTACTTACACTCCCACACGTCAGATCTTATAGTAAGAATATTTGAAAAAAAGAAATTCAAATGCCGGAGTCATAACAATTAATTTGTCCCAAAATATTCCTTGAGACATGGCTATTGAGGATACAGACACAGACAAGACACGTTTTTAGCCTAGATTGGGAAATGATGACCAAAGCAAAACAACACCGTCATGGCATTGGCTGAACCTGCCAATCACCACCAATCATCCTTTAGGGTTCATGCTTTGAAAATCCAAATCTGTGTGTGTGTGTGTGTGTGTGTGTGTGTGTGTGTGTGTGTGTGTGTGTGTGTGTGTGTGTGTGTGTGTGTGTGTGTGTGTGTGTGTGTGTGTGTGTGTGTGTGTGTGTGTGTGTGTGTGTGTGTGTGTGTTGAAGGGGGGGGGAGTGTTAGATACCCACTCGATGAGATGTCCATAGAGATGAAAGTGTCTGTGTATTCTGGCCCTAGGCATAGAAGTCAAAACTCACGGCCTTATGAACATGAACCTATATTGAGATGTATTGAAAAACACATTAAAATACATGGAAGGACTTTTTGGTATTAATATACCTAGAATACATTACTGAATAATCACTGCAAATCAGGTACATTTCTTATTTCTTATAGATTAGTCAAATTGTATATAACTATATATTACTATATAACTATATAGTAATATATAGTTCATAAAATATAGTTAAGGCTTTTACGATGTATGAAAAGCAATACATTTTGCATGTAACATGTAACAACATTGGAAATAGATTATTAATAATTTTTTTCAATACATGTGAACACCATATTAATTTAAATAGCCTGCCATGTCATCTGTTGATACCGAATATAAATTATCTTTTTGTAATCAAGCACTGAAAATATCATGAGAACAGTGTTAAGTTGCCATGCAGAATGTTCATGAACAGATCTCGTGGAAGATATATTCCTCCCATTGTTGTTGTCTTTTCATTTATGTGTCAGCCTCAACCGTCAAGCATGCTTTTGTCGATCTCTTCCTCCCTTTGCTTTGTTTTCTCTCAGCGGCTGAACAAGTGAGCGAGTAAAGTAATTAGCCACAGCTATTTTCTCCACGTTAGCATTACAGTAGCAGACGTGGTAATTGCAGCCTTTCAGCAAAACGGAAAGAAATGGACAAAGAAGTGCACGGCTGCTCAGGAGGGTGCTGCCTTATTTAACACATCCCAGCCTCCCTCGCGTCTGGCTCTCTGTCAGCTGTCTCACCTCTTAAGCACCCTGGCACAACACACACGCACGCACACGCACGCATACACACGCACACACACGCACACACACACACACACGCACACACACACACACACACACACACACACACACACACACACACACACAATAAACCTCTGAACACAGAAATCACAAGTACATTCGACTCAAAAGCCAATTTGGTCTTTGTTTTCAGAGGCAGCAATTAGACACGTAATCCGACTTTCACTCTCTCGACTGGATTTAGAGATAGCAAGGCCGGAGAGGCTCGAGGCTTACTCCTATAATCGGCATCATAATAGATAACTGCTATCTGTATTCCCCATTTCTCAAGTCCCTGGGGGACTGCGGTGATGGAGCTGTTGCCAGTTCAAATGCACTAATGATAACACGCAGCTGAGTCCTTGTAAGAAACTCTCAAAATCCTTTTTTCTTTTTTCATGCCTGAAAGGGCAGATTAGGAATTGTGGCTCTAATGATATATTGAATGAGCATCAATAGAGCAAAGATTTGTGGCGATTTGTCACAGTTGGTTACCCTGCATTTGCACCTGGGGGAGTCATATCACCTTGATTTGCCTCTAAAGACAGGTTTTTTTGGGGGCAAACACTGTTGTTTTACTGTCTACAAAAGGTATGGACGACATTAAGCTCGCCGGGTAAGCCACATTTTATAATGTTTCAATGTTGGATGTTCATAATTGATGTGGCAAAAGTGTCAAATAATGAGGATAACTAATAACAAAGTAATCGCTGTGAGTCTTGCGACCGCTCTGAACATTCAGTTTTCAATGGTTTTTTTTAACTTTCTGCATGAGCTGACGGCGTTTTAGATCTAATATGAGTGAAGATTCAGCAACTATTGCTTATTTTTCACCTCAAATTTGTCCAGAAACAGATTTCAGTCTATCGCATCACAGCCCAACTCTCGGCCCTCACCTCTACCGCCTCACCATTGAAGTGGACCTCTGCGGTGACTGCCTCAGACACAGGAGTAGGAGCGGTGCCATCCCAGCACTCCCCCTCAGATGGTAATCTCTGCCCCTGTGCTTTCCTCTCCCCTAGGCTCACTCCTCCAGAGAGGAATTACGATGTCGGCAATCAGGAGCTCCTGGCGGTGAAACTGGCTTGGAGGAATGGTGGCATTGGTTGGAGGGGGCGAACCAGCCATTTGTGGTCTGGACCTACCACAAGAACGTGGCTAACGTTCAGTCAGCAAAACGACTCAACTCCCATCAGGCGAGGTGGGCTCTGTTCTTTGGTCGCTTCAATTTCTCCCTGTCCTATCGTCCAGGCTCCCGGAATACCAAGCCTGATGCCCTGTATTTGCAGTGGCAGCATGGACCCGGACCCTATACTGCCACCCACCAGCTTTATGTCCACCCTGACCATTGTTCTGGTGGCCTACCCTGGTCCACTACACTCGGGCTTTCGTCACAACCTTCTCAACCTGCACCCGGAACAAGACCGCCACACGACCCCACTCCGGCCTCCTCTGTCCCCTACCCATCCCCGGTTGCCAGTGGTCTCACATCTCACACCTGGACTCTGTCACCGGTCTCCCGTCA
Organism: Zeus faber; assembly: GCF_960531495.2. Lineage (NCBI taxonomy): Eukaryota > Metazoa > Chordata > Actinopteri > Zeiformes > Zeidae > Zeus > Zeus faber. Next base: position 1,457,530 of record NC_137210.1, read on the forward strand.
TCCAGTGGCAACACCACTATCCTCATTGTAGTTGACCGGTTCTCGAAGGCCGCCCACTTCATTGCCATGCCCAAGCTGCCGTTGGCGAAGTAGACCGCGGACCTTCTGGTGGCCCAGGTGTTCCGTCTCCATGGTATCCCCGTGGATGTCATCTTGGACAGGGGCCCGCAGTTAATCCAGGTTTGGCAAGCCTTTTGCTCTGCCCTGGGAGCCAAGGTCAGTATATCCTCCAGTTTCCACCCCCAGACCAATGGCCAGATGGAGCAGGCCCGCCCACAGCCTCATAGCCCCACTAGGAATCGTTGTCTCTTTGTCACTTATCATGGACAGGTCGCCAGGCACTAACCCCTTCCTGGTCCCCTCTGCCACTCCTTCCTCCTGCACACTTGAGGTTCAGCATTCATCAAGTCTGCAGTATTTATTCCCTGGCCTACCATCCACTCATCGCCAGATTGTCAGCTTCCCTAACTCAGTTTGTACCGCTCGTGGCTCCTCCGAAGTTCTGACAGTTTGTGTATGCAGTCATCGTACAAACCCACCTTTTTCCCTTCTACCTCCAAGCCGTTCCCATTCTGCCTCGTCGAGCCTGGCTTCCTGTCCACCCATCCAGAACCTGGATCCCTCCTTCCTCGTCCACCCCGTCCCTGTCATGTCTGGCCTTGTCCCCTGCGGCAGTCCCGCCTTCCAGGACCCGTCTGCCCAATCCAGCCCAACCGGGTCTCACTCTCCGTCACACCCAATGTCTCTCAATAAAACTCTGTTGTTAAACCCCATCTGCCAGCAGTCTCTGTGTCGTGGGTTTAAGTCCCCCTAGCCCTGCCCGTAACACATTGGAGATAATTAGACAAACTGACAAGGCTTAGCTTGTCAGACTGGACGCCAGACCTACGTCGCCATGAAAGAAGAAACAGTCTTTATTTATCACACCACACTATGCTTGCACACACACACACATGCACATGCTTTTTGATGGTGGCCGGTGAAATGGCTCCTCTGCTTTTGACCCATCCTGGCTTGTCCTTCCTCCGGGGGCACAGCCAGGAGCAGTGAGCAGCGTACGTGGACGCGCCCGGGGACCAGGTGATAAGTGTCCATCGCTGGTCAGACAATGATGGGTGCATGTTTTTGGTGGGGGTCCTTACTGACGTGAGGTGGAGGAAACCCCATGTGAGCACGGGGAGAACATGCAAACTCCACACAGAAAGGCTCCTATTTGGGAGATAACCCGCCGGAGCACGGTGCCAACAGCGCCCCAGGTGGGAATCGAACCCAGGACCTTCTTGAGGCAGCAGTGCAATGCACTGCGCCACCGCGCCACGACGCCATGGTGGTTGCATTTATAAATAAGATATGAGGTGAACTGCCATCAACAGACATCAAAGATATATTAGTCATGAAATAAAAGACAATACACACAAAGCACTGGACAAACATTCTGTTATTAAAAAAAATAAAGACCAAACAAGACTGCTGATGTGCACACACTGCAATAAAGAGATTATTGATGGATTATCTTTCTTTCTTGGTCTGTGCCTCAACTAGGGTCAACTAGGGTCCTTATTGTTGCAGAACACCTCTCAAAACATAAACACTGTTTCTCTGCTTTATTGTATTCATTTACAGTATAAGGAATACAGAATTGATCTGTTCTTATTTCCTCTGTTTGTATTTTCATGTTCAGATGACACAATATTTGCTCAGATATTGTCCCAGACAAATTTCTGAGCTCGGGTGCAAAATGCTTCACATCTGCACCTCTCACGAGAAGAAACCAGGGCAGGAGAAGTAATATCGAAGTTTATATGGAATGCATGTAATGTATATTAAAATAAAGGAAAATTGGGTATTTCTGTTGGACTTCACTGTTTAGGATACATGAGTGCACACCCAACTACAACAGCAAACCTTTCTTCATTATAAACACCCATTCGTTTTTTTGTTGTTTACTTTTTGCAAAGCCAGTGGAAAAATATTATTATTATTATTATTATTATTATTATTACTATTTTTATTATTATTATTATTATTATTAATATTATTATTAATATTATTATTGTTCTTATTATTATTATTATTATTATTATATATAATAATAAAGTCTTGCCTAGTAATCGGCAAGTGAAAATGCCCCTCGGGATGGCCGTGTCCCTTTTTATTACAGACTTTTCTTCAGACACTCTTTCTCTCCTTCCACTTCCACCCAGCGCTCTCCTTACTTTCCTCTCTCCCCTCCTTGCACACTCTCCTGGACACCTCCCCTCCAATCAGATGAATTTATTCACATTATAACAACCCACCAATGAAAGTGAACCCCAGTCTCCTCTCCCTCTCCCTCATACATACACACACACACACACACACACACATACACACATCTTTTTATACAGTAAATATATATATATATATACACACACACCCACACACACACACACACACACACGCAGACAGCATGTATGTTCTTTGTATTTAAAATGGGTCTTGATCAATAAGCAAATTCTACAGCAGCTCATACTGGTACAATGTAGGCTCATAGAAAATACTTCAATTGATTTCACTCCAAAAAACATTTCTATGTGGTTTTATTTCTTGTTTCTATGGAGAAGGCGCACGCATTTGAAAATAAAAATAGACCCCTCACACAAAAAAAGAGAAATGCTACATGGCGCCGCACAGTCACCGCGTGTACTACATGTCCGGTGGATATGCAACATTGAATTAATATGAATTTTATAGGAAGCGTGCACTTATGGCACACCGTGCCTGTACGCTGCGCCAACATGTCCGGTGGACTTCAACCAAGACAAAAGGCAAAAGGTACACATTTCTCAATCTATAAATGTTTGAGAAAAACTCACGCAGTCCATATTTTCTGTATCTGTTGGTGCAGCATCAATAATTGCTATTATGAGCTTGAAATGACTTTCAGCAAATAGAGAACAATGTGAATAGAATCAGTGAATAGCCTCACATTACACATTACACATCAATAGTTCAAGATCTGATGACAGACGACTTCCACCATTTACTCTGAGAAGACTGGTGCTACATGTGAATTTAATAATTCCGTTCACTTCAATAAAATATATAATTGTCCCAAAACCTTACGAATTAATGGTGAATTTTATGAAACAGAAAATATCTGAAAAGTACAGTATGTACTCAACAATGAAAATATCGACAAAACTCCACGTAACCTGACAGTTTATACTCTTTTAGAAAGTAAAAATATAAATATAAAATAAAGTACAACATAATATAATAAATATGCATATTATAATTGTTGAGTTAAAACTCCAATAGTGCAAAGAACGGTGCCAACTGGAACTTAAAATTCACTTTTAGTTTCCATACACCGTTGTGAAACAAGCACGGTGAAAAAGCTCAATAAGTGAAGTAAAAACACCTGCATAGACATTGGGCACCTCAGCAGAGAGAGTGACTGACTCAGAGAAGAAAGACGAGTTCAGCTCGTGGTTTAACCAAAAGACGCTACTGGTATAAAATTAATGATACATATTAATCAGAGAAGTGTTTTGGTATTGATGTTGGAAATGCCTGTTATGGTAGTAATTTGAGTTAATGTGAAATTAAATGGTAATCAGTAATGTTTGGCAGCATACATATCAGTCTGACTTGCTTGATTTCTGTTTGTACTTTGTGGCTCTGTTATGAGTTGACTTACTGAGGTTATGAGTGGTGTGTTTTGTTTAAGCACAATGCTGCAGACAGCCAGTTCATAGAATTAAGGTTTTCTTTTATATTTTTGTTTGAGTATAATTAAATGGAGATACTGTAACTGTGTTTCAAGGGAAAAGGTAAAAACTACTGTGGCGGTTTTGCCACCACACGCCACCCAAGTGGCGTTTTCAGGGCCCTCCGCCAGAGAGACACAGATGACAGGGGGTTGTTAACGTCAGTTTATTGTGGGGAGGAGGCTAGGTGGAATTAGCCAGGAGCAAATTGAACATGACATGACACAAGCGCCTCCTGAGTGCATGTGTGGATGGGGTTTTAAACCTAGTGCTCGTTAGCCCAACCAACAAGTGTCAGGTGTGGCTACTCAAACCACCCCAACTACTAAGTGGGTTTATTACCTTTACTAAAAGCAAAACTGGACTGCAACAAAGTGAAGAAAGTGAAGTGGATTGAAAATAAATGGAGGAAAAGAAGAGTGCGTTGTCCTGTGTGTCTCTTGAAGTTAACCAGGCCGTTTCAAGTTTGGGCAGGAGCTGAAGAAAACCTAGTCTAACTTGACAATAATTTACACTTCTCTTTCACTTATCTATTATATAGTAGCCATCATATTGTAGAGCAAATTAATTTATTGTACATACTACATACATTTCATTTTCACTCATGTGAATGAAAACAATAATAGGATTTTTCTATTTGAACCTTACAGATTATTACAAATGAGTAATTATCACCTCATTCTGCCAGTAAATATCAGGAAATAATTGGATAAAAGAGCAAATATATTGCGATTATTAATTTAAATAAATTACTCCAATCATAGTGACTGAAGACTCACAGCTGTACACATTTCACCTGAAAAGTCTACACTAAAATATAAGTGTTTTCCTCTTCATTGCAGGTCTTCATGAGATAATACACTTCTAATAATGTTTTGAAGCTTATATAACTTATTGTGCGTAATCACCAGGTGTCATGACATTTCACTGCATATATGTATGACTGTTTGTATATCTATGTGACAAATATTCTCTTGAACTTGAACTTGAACCATCCAAACGTTAATTAGACGATTCCTCTTTCAAGTTCAAGAGACTATTTGTCACATACATATACATACGGTCATACCTTATGCAGAGTGCAATAAAGAGGAAAAACATATTCCGATATAGCAAGAAAGATTTTGTCACGACCAGGGCTAGGAGAGACCCAAACGCACGACACGGGAAGACGGGAGGCGGACGAAGGATGTTTATTAGCCCACGCGGTGGAGCTGGCCGGGGGACCCGGTCAGGTAGGGATGGAGCAGGGCTGGGCAGGAACGACGATGACCGTGAGGAGGGGTCCGGGATCCGGGTGGAGAGATGGGGAACCGGGCTGGATGGAGAGGGATGGACAGCCTTGGTCGATGAGCGGAGACAAGCAGGTAACCAGGCTGGCTGGAGAGGCACAGACAGACTGGGTCGACGAGAGAAGACAAGCAGGTAAGGGGAAGACGAAACAAAGAGACATAAACTAGGGACTTGAAACAAGCACTAGGAGCTAGGAACTTGGAACTAGGAATTGAGCCAGTAGCTGTACAACTCTGGGAAGCTAGTTGACGGTCTGGCAATGAATGACTGGGAAGCTGGAGACTAAATACTGTGTGGAGTGATGCAGGTAATTGATCCCAGGTGTGTGCAATTGGCTCACGGGGGGAGCTGCAGATGGGGCAAGAGTGGCCTCTAGTGGCGCTGGGAGGCTGTGGGCCTAACAGTACACCCCCCTCTACGGACGCCCCTTGGCGGACATCTGGAACCAGAAGGGCGAGTCTGATTGAAATCCCAGATGCGGGCGGCATCCAGGATATGTCTCCGGGGGACCCAGGAGCGTTCCTCCGGACCGTACCCCTCCCAGTCCACGAGGTACTGGAGGCCCCTCCCCCGGCGCCGCAGATCCAGCAGGCACGGCACTGTGTAGGCAGGGTGACCGTCGATGGTGCGGAGGGGTGATGGAGCCTTGGCGGGGAGGGAGAGAGGGCTGGAAACCACTGGCTTAAGCAGGGACACATGAAAGGTGGGGTGGACACGGAGGGAGGGAGGGAGACGGAGGCGTACGGCACAGGGGTTGATGATTGACACAATGGGGAATGGACCAACATACCGGGTAGCGAGTTTTCGGGAGTCCACGTTGAGGGGCAAGTCCTTTGTGGAGAGCCAAACCATCTGTCCAGGGACGTATGTGGGTGCGAGCGCACGGTGCCGGTTCGCCTGCCGCTGGGACCTGGCGGAGGCCTGGAGTAGGGCAGAGCAGGCCCTCCTCCACGTCCTCCGGCAGCGACGGATGTGGGCCTGGATGGAGGGTACGGCGATCTCAACCTCCTGGGCAGGGAACAGCGAGGGTTGGTAGCCCAGAGAGCATTGGAAGGGCGACAGGCCAGAAGAGGCGTTGACCAGGGTGTTGTGGGCGTATTCGGCCCATGGCAGCTGGTCGCTCCAGGAGGTGGGGCTGGAGGTTGTCAGGCAGCGGAGCATGACCTCCGCCTCCTGGTTTGCCTGCTCTGTTTGGCCGTTGGTCTAGGGGTGGAAACCAGAGGAGAGACTGACCTGTGCCCCCAGGGCTGAGCAGAAGGTGTGCCAGACCTGGGAGGTGAACTGGGGACCTCTGTCCGACACCACGTCTGCGGCGGCGGAACACCACCTGCCGATGGTAGTTTGGGCAGGGCGAGGAAGTGTGCGGCTTTAGAAAAGCAGTCCACCACCGTGAGGGTGGTAGTGTTGCCCCGGGATGGTGGGAGACTGGTGACAAAGTCCAGGGCGATGTGAGACCAAGGACGAGTCGGGATGGATAACGGGCGGAGGAGGCTGGAGCGGGGTCGGGTGGAGGTCTTGGACCGGGCACATTTGGGACAGGCAGAGATGAAGGACCGGGTGTCAGGGAGCAGGGTGTCAGGTGTCGGTCACCAGAAGCACTGGCGGACGATGGCCAGGGTGCGGGTGATCCCGGGATGGCAGCTGAGGCGGGAGGCATGGGGCCACTGCAGAACCTGGGAGCGTGTGGAGTCAGGGATGAACAGGTGGTTAGGGGGTCTGGTACCTGGGTCAGGCTGGTGTTCCTGTGCTTGGGTGACAAGGGACTCAATCTCCCAGGTGAGCGTGGCGGCAAGGCACAGGGGTGGAAGGATGGGTTCTGGATCCCCTGTCTTCTCCTCTGGCGTGAACACACGGGACAGGGCGTCAGGCTTGGTATTCTTGGTGCCTGGGCGGTAGGATAGAGAGAAGTTAAACCGACCAAAGAACAACGCCCACCAGGCCTGCCGGGAGTTGAGCCGCTTCGCCGTCCGGATATAGGCCAGGTTCTTATGATCGGTCCAGACGACGAAGGGGTGGTTTGCTCCCTCAAGGCAGTGGCGCCACTCCTCCAGGGCTAGTTTGAGGGCCAGGAGTTCCCAGTTGCCCACGTCATAATTGCACTCGGGTGGGGTGAGCCTGCGGGAGAGAAAGGCACAGGGGTGGAGCTTACTATCGGTTGGAGAGCGCTGCGACAGTACCGCTCCAACCCCTGTGTCCCAAGTGTCCACCTCTACCACGAACTGGAGGATGGCGTCAAGCTGGGCCAAGACTGGAGCCAACGAAAAGCTGCTTCGGAGGTCGAGGAATGGGGCCTCTGCTGCCGGGGTCTGTATATACAAATAGCCTATCCCATATACATAACTCCATTCCCTTCAATTCTATTTTCTACCCCCATCTCTAAATGCAATTTATGCCTAAAATATGTGGTTGTTTAGAAGTGCATGCAATGCCTGTTTTCACTGAGCTGCACTGGAGTGAATATTGCGTGTCTATATATTTGGGGTACAGTGCATTTGGGATTTATTTTGATGTATTTATTTTAGTGCATGCACAGACAGAGACAATGTGCTTTTGTCTGGACCACACATGCACAGTCTGTATTTGACAACCCAGCGTTCTATAATCTCTTCCGATGGTTCCATTCCTCTCCAACTCACTCAGTCTTTCTACCCCTCTGCGTGTGTGTGTGTGTGTGTGTGTGTGTGTGTGTGTGTGTGTGTGTGTGTGTGGTCCACCACTGCTGACAACTATTTTGGCATCCTGGGTAAAAGACAGGTATGATGACTGATCTATTCAGGGCAAAAACCATGTGAGTGTCTGAAATCAGTACCAGAGGCCTCTCTTGACCTGACAGCATATACTATATATATATATATATAGCTTTGTAATCCCCCCGCCTACTCATAATCCAGATTACTAAATATTTCGGAAATATGTCTTCATATTAGTACAAAAACAAATTTTCTTAAATCCTTTTCTAATCAAGGAACGTTAAAGCTAATCAAACTCTACATTTCCATTGTCTAGCTTTAAACAATATTCTGTGGTCTGTATTCATACTGTGTGGCTGTCAAGTCAGAGAGGCAAAGCAAAGTTGTTCACCTTCATTTACAACCTGATCCTACGTTTGTGTTTTGCACGTATGGCAAAATCGGCATGACCGATTTCCCCATCGGGCGCCTCTAGTGATCATTTAACGCTCATAATACCATTGCTGTCTTTTGGCAACACATTATTCAGCATTCGTTTTTGTATATTAATTGGCTTTCTGAGCTGACCCTTTAAAACAAACAAATGATGGTCAACGAAGAAGTGGGGAATGATAGCTGTAATTATTGTTATAGGGCGGGTTAAATTAGAGCTGAAGTATTCCTGTGATAGTAGGAGTCATGGTGCATCATGGGAACAAACAGTGCATATGAAAGAGTGAAACACACACAGTGGCAGATAGATATATAGACCAAAAATATTAATAAAGCAGTTGGATAAAAAATAAAATAACAAAATGGCATACATGGAAAGTTTGGAAAATAAACCATAAATATAACCTAAAAATAATAGGAAAAAAAACATAAATAACAAATATGATTTAAACTGTAATTTTAAGGCGCTGCACGAGTGTCACAATGAAGGCGAAGCAATATTTTCAATGATTTTCTTTGTTATTTTAATGTATCGGTATGCGATAGAGCATGGTACTAGTTTGGATCACACAGCTTTTGGTGCAATTCCATGGTTCAGCTAGTACCCTTTGTATAAAAGAGAGGACAGTGATAACAAGGTCACCCATTATTTTCTAATTATAATAAAAATGAACTCCTGATGTCAGTAACAATTCTACATATTACCCTATTCCCACCATTACACAGTTACATTTACATTTACATTTAGTCATTTATCAGACGCTTTTATCCAAAGCGACTTACAAGGGAGAATAACATTCAAGCTACATTGCGACAGAGATTAGTGTAACAACAACATTAGTGTAACAATAAATCCTGCTAGGTAGTGCTAAGTAATTGTAGGTTAGGACAGGAGGTACTCACTGAAGAGCTGGGTCTTCAGGTGCTTCTTAAAGACAGAGAGGGAGGTCCCTGCTCTGGTCATTTTTAGCAGCTCGTTCCACCAACGTGGAACTACAAATGAGAATCGCCTGGATTGCCGTAGCTGTATGGCCGGCAGAGCCAGGCGATGCTCATTTGACGAGCGCAGCATCCGGGGGGCAACATGTGCTCTTACAAGAGCATTTAAGTAGGCGGGAGCATTCCCAACAATCACTCTGTAGGCCAGCATAAGAGACTTGAACTTGATGCGAGCGGCTACAGTTAACCAGTGGAGCTCGATGAGCAGCGGAGTGACATGTGCCCTCTTTGGCTGGTTGAACACCAGTCGCGCCGCCGCATTCTGCATCATCTGTAGTGGCTTCACCGCACAGGCCGGCAAGCCTGAAGAGGCCACCTTAACAGGGTAGTCGAGAAGGGACATCACCAAGGTTTGTACAAGCAGTTGAGTGGCATATTGGGTCAGGTACGGCCTGACTTTTCGGATGTTGAGTAGTGCGACGCGGCAGGACCGGGAGACGGCGGCAACATGGTCCGAGAATGTCAGTTGGTCATCAATAATGACACCAAGATTCCTTGCAGCCTTGGTAGGAACAAGAGATAGAGAGTCGATTTTAAAATCAATGTTGTGATAAATACCTTGTTTGGCCGGGAAGACCAGCAGTTCCGTTTTCGCCAGATTAAGTTGAAGATGATAATCCTTCATCCACGTGGATATGTCAGTGAGACAATCCGAGATCCGCATCGAGACAGTGGGGTCGTCGGGCGGGAAGGACAGATAGAGTTGAGTATCATCCGCATAGCAGTGATATTGTAGCTTGAATGTTATTCTCCCTTGTAAGTCGCTTTGGATAAAAGGGTCTGCTAAATGACTAAATGTAAATGTAAATGTAAATATGAAAAGCCATGTGAGCGGATGATCGGGCCCAGTGAGGTGGTGTATATGGCAAAGAGGAGGGGTCCTAGCACCGAGCCTTGGGGCACCCCTGTGGTGAGGTTGTGAGGCACAGACAGCTGGCCTTGCCATGTCACACTGGACGAGCGCCCAGTAAGGTAAGATTCGAACCAGGAAAGTGCACTGCCCGTTATGCCCATACTTCAGAGTATGGACAGGAGTATGCTGTGATTGACAGTGTCAAAAGCAGCTGATAAGTCTAGCAGAATGAGAACTGAGGATTTGGCAGCGGCTCTAGCAGTTTTTAAGGCCTCTGTCACAGACAACAGGGCTGATTCAGTGGAGTGACCACTTTTGAAGCCAGATTGAAGTGTATCGAGAAGGTTGTTTCTTAACAGGTATTCTGTAACCTGTCTAGAGACCGCCCTCTCTGAGGTTTTGGAAGGGAATGGGAGGAGAGAGACCGGCCGATAGTTTTCTACTTGATTGGGATCGAGTGGGGGTTTTTTGAGCAGTGGTGCGACCCGAGCCGCTTTGAAAGCGAAAGGGAAAGTGCCGGAAGTTAGGGAAGAATTAATCATATGTGTGATTGCCGGGGTGATAGTCTGTGATATGGCTTGAAGGAGGTTAGATGGGATCGGATCTAGCAGAAAGGTAGTAGGACGGCTACATGTTAGTGGTTTAGATACCTCACTTTCAGCGAGGGGGTTGAAACCAGGGAACGATGAGCCTAGGGCTGGAGAAGACAGGTTGTGAGTAAGTTGTTTAGTGAATTGGCTGCTGATGGCTGCCACTTTGTTAGTAAAAAAGGAGGCAAGGCAGTCAGCAGTGAGGTTAGTAGCTGGGGGAGGTGGTGGAGGGTAAAGCCGAGACTTGAAGTTGGCGAATAACTTACGTGTGTCTGTGGCACCGTTGATCCTATCGTTGAAGAAGGCCTTCTTAGCAGCAGTGATGCTGGAAGAGAAGGAGGACAGCAGTTTCTGGTAGCTTGCAAGATCCTCAATTGTTTTGGATTTGTGCCATTTCCTCTCGGCTGCTCTGAGGTCAGTGCGCGTTGTCCGCAGGGTGTCAGTCAGCCAAGGGTGTGACTGGGTTGATCGAGCAGGTCTGGTGGAAAGTGGACACAGGCTATCCAGACATGAGCTCAAGGTGGAGCAGAGGGAGTCAGTTGCATCATTAACCTGCAGAGAGGAGAAAGTGCCATGGGGTGGAAGAGAAGAGGAGAGCACAGCGGAGAAGTGGGTGGGAGATAGGTTGCGGAGATTGTGGCGGATAGTAACCATGGGTGGGGAGGTGGGGGATTGTTTTGGTAGCTGGACATTGAAGTGGATGAAGAAGTGGTCAGAGAGATGAAGAGGAGTGACCCTTAGGTTGTCCGTGGTGCAGCTCCGAGCAAGAATGAGATCAAGCTCTTTGCCAGCCTTGTGAGTCGGTGGAGTCGGGACCTGTCTTAGGTCGAATGAGCGAACCAAAGACAGGAAGTCAGCTGAGCTCGCACTGTCCAAGTGGATGTTCATGTCTCCGAGGACGAGCATGGGACACTCATGCTCAGGAATTGATGACAGCAGGGTGTCAAGCTAATGTAGGAAGTCACCTAGTTGTCCTGGTGGACGGTAGATGACGACCACATAGGCTTTCACCGGAGCAGTCACCAAGACGGCGTGATATTCAAAGGAGGCAAAGTTGTTTAAAGGCAGCAGTGGATTAAATTTCCATGTGTTGGAAATTAGCAGGCCAGTCCCACCACCACGGCCAGATGGTCTGGATGTGTGGGAGAATGTGTAGTTTGTGGAGAGTGCAGCCGGGGTTGCGCTATCTTCCGGTTTAATCCATGTCTCAGTGAGAGCAAGGAGCTCCAACGAGAGGTAGTGGGCATGACCAGAAATGAAGTCTGCCTTGTTAACTGCAGATCGACAATTCCACAAGCCAACAGAGAAGGAGGTCTTTGCAGAAGATGTTTGCTGCAGGGACCTGAGGTTACCCGGATTGCATCGGCGTATGGTATAACGAGGCTTTCTGGGTGACCTTGAAGTTGTAGGGATGCGGTACTAGCACATTTTGTATGGAGTGAGAAAAAGAAGGCAGGTTTGCCTTGTTCGGTGTCCTTGCTTCGGTTGACGTGCAGAGGTAGACGTGCGTCTTTACACAGAGCGACCACACGAGAGCGACTACAAATGGACCAACGCTTGAAGTTACATTGCACTTATGGTAAACTAATGGTAGTCAATGGTAGTTTTGAGACCCAGTTGTTGGTAAGTACTTGCCGCTATCATCTGTCTACATGTAAGGGACTCTTTCAGACCTCGACAGTGGTGTTGTCCACTCATCTTTTCTCAGCATGGGGCTATGTACGGAGAGACAGAACAAGAGAGTTTCTGAGAAGAGAAGAGAGTCAGAAAAGGGTAAAGTGTGTCTTTCTTCCGTGACTATCACACAAATTCAGAGCTGACTGTAATTCAGCAGGACTGTCACGGCTCATGAAAAAATCATGTCGTATAATCAAAACGGAGTAAAAACCCTGCACTGGGCCTCTCGGGAATCTCGCACTCCCTGAATATTTCATGTAATGGTGGTCCTTGCCACCATGGAAACTCTCAACAGTTCAGGATTGCGTGCAAATATTGACTGTAGCTTGCAGGGCCGAATGGCAGGGAGAGGCGAACTGTACCACCGAGCCCGGGTGAGTTTTATAAATAATGGTAATCGCATGTGACAAGGCTCACAGCGGGGGGGCGGGGCAGGGATAGAGTCACAGTATAGTTAAGAGAGAGAAAGTAGCAGTGGAAGAGAGGGAGGGAGGGAGGAAGAAAAAAAAACATCCTGATGCATATGAATTGATAAATGTCTGTTTTGGCTGCCTAAAGTGGAACTTCACCGTGGGTCTGAGGAAACATCAAAACATAATTCAGAGCTGACATCCAGCGGGCTGCATGGGGAGAGAAGGGGAGGATGGAGAGGGGAGGGGAGGGGAGGCAAGCTGGGAGCACACCCAGGTTGAAGACACAGCGTTGTGGGCTAGGCTGCAGGCTGGGCCGGGGCCTTCTCCTAGGGCTGACGGTGTGTCTGCAGCCAATCTCCTCACAGGTCCAAGTCAGTGGGGCAGCGAACTTAACCGAAAACATTTCCACACTCCATTCCACACTTATTATTATTTGGACGACCAGGGTGGAAATGCGTCCCGACTGCAATGTAAAATACAGAAGTGGGATATTATTTCTTATCTTACCAGTGTCCTCACAGCTAATTAAATCTCATCCATTATTAATGCCCTGTCAAAAGATGAAATGGGAATAAAAAATGAAGATTGAAATTGTACTTTTCTAATTGTACATGTTAGTGCCACTGGCACTGGAGTGCACCAGCCTTTTTTTTTTTAGTTGCACGGCTCTGAATGTTTCATAATGGCTATGGCAAAGATGTTCAATATGGATTCACTGCAATTAATGGCAGGCCACATACTGTATGTGCACATGCACAAATAAGTTTGTGCAAAACAAAACACAGACACACAGGAAGATGGTGGACGCGTGCATAGACAGGCAGACACAGTGAGTGCAGTTCAATGGAGTACAGCTTTAGACAGGGAAGCGAGAAGCAAACTGTATCCAGGCTCCGCTAATGGCGTCGAGTGGTGCCGGTTGCATGCATTACCCACTGCTCTCAGACGCGGTAATTGAGGTTCAGCGGTGTTATGAGACTGACTAGGAGTCAAATAAACGCATCTCCTCCCTTGCTAATGCCGAAATCCAATCCGGCAACATCTTTACTACGAGCCCCGCAGCCGCCTGTGTTGGTAAGCTTGCACGTTTTAACAGCCGCTTCATCAATCGCCTGTTTATCCCGCCAAGTGAGGGGTTTAAAAAAAAGCAGACATCCGCCATGAATTCCCATTATTAGATGAAGTGCGAGAATACCACGAGCTCGGCGAATGGTGGCAGTGAGAGGGGTTACAAACAGCAAAGTGTTCAGCTGCTCAGATAAGGGGGCAGGGTAAGCGCAAGTCTGTGGGGGTGGATCATCAGTGGCATGGACTCTGAGACTGTGTTTTAACATCCTGGAGAGACCTGATTTACTCTGATCAATGATGTTTCCCCAACGTGCCCCTTCCCACCCTAAAACGGTATGGGTGCCCACAAGGAGTTTATGATGCCTGATGCCCCGGATGAAGACCTCACTGCGGATGGGTCAGGTTTTTAAAACAACGCGGTCCAGACAGAGGGGTGGGTGGGGGGGGGCCTTTACATGAAACAAAATCGCGTTACCAGGAATTGGTGCACTTATCTGTGGCTTTTAGTAAGAGTGCTCAAAGCCTCAACTGTCCTCCTTTGCCAATTGAAAAATGGCTTCCATCCACTGTAATGACTGTGGACTGGCTAAGACTTTGATGAAAACTAGTTGTGGAAAATTCCCTCAGTCTCAAGGTAGAAGTCCACCGTGCAGCATGGTTTTCCACCAGCTCCACCGGCTATGTGGTGAAACATTCCAGACGTGTCGATGTCGTAGAGAGAGTATTGGAAACAACAGCGATTATGAATGATTATATTTTTTAACACACAGTTTGATAATACTGTGACTTGTGGCGGGGTTGACCAGACACAATGAAGGAGACGCAGACGGAATCGCTGTAGAAAGCCGATGCCGGTTCTTTTGCCTGCCACGAGGCTTACAGCTACACCGTGGTTGAGGTGTCCAGTCAGAAAATAACAACCTGGGATAGCCACGTCCCTTTTTATTACAGACTTCTCTTCATACTCTCTCTCTCTCTCTCCTTCCACTCATACCCAGCGCTCTCCTCACTTCACTCTCCTCTCCTTCCACAATATCCTGGACACCTCCCCTCCAATCAGATGAACTTACATACATTATAACAATGAACTTGAACCCCCCACCGCTCCACAGTTATACACACACAGACACAGCATGTTTGTTCTTTGTATTTAAAACGGGTCTTGTTCAATAAGCAAATCCGACAGCAACTCTAGGTCTCTGGTACAATGTAGACTCATATAAAACACATTTTAATTGATTTCACTTTTTACAAAAAAAAAATTCCAATTTAGTTTTATATCTTGTTTCTATGGGGAAGGCTTGCGTAGCCTCGCGTAGTTGAAAAAAAATGTGAACGGAGAGAGGGATGCAGAGTTTTCACATGCACTAAATACCCCGATTAGGCTCAATGGTCGGCCTAAAGTGGGGTGTCATTTCACTAAATCTGTGGAAAATGGTGCAACGTTTGAGCTAAATGGGAAAGAAATTAAGCATATTTTTGGGCAGTGGAAGTTTACAAAGGGCACCCCATAAATCTCATGCCATATACAATTATAATTCGAAAGAGTTTCAGGTCACTACATTGATTGAGAGATGGGTTGACAAGACATACAGTTGACAAGGTTATATTATGTAAAGTATTGATCCTAGTCTTAATCCACTTCATTATCACAGGGTTATCAAACACCATACGCAGATAATATGAGAAGTCACTTGCAATTTGGGTCCATCCTGACTGTAGCAGTGACGTTTTGGCTTCATCTTTAGAATTCAATTTGTAGACATTCTGTTGGTACTCTGAAACCCATCATTAAAATAATATAACATACAACATACATAACATACATAACAGCTTATTGCAAAATTTCCCCTAAACATTTTGCAAGGAGGGAGTGGCCATCTCAAAAAGTACATAATTTTTTCCCTGACTTACATTCCCTGACTTATAGATTTTACTCTATTATTTTTACATACGTCAATATAAACATTTCACAGCCTGCTTTTTAAATATTTCTTTTTCACATTTCACTCTTAATAGGATGGATTTAGAAGAGGAAACACTGGTGGTAGTTTCTAAAGTGTGAAATTTATTTGATGGCACTGCTTAAAAAAGAAAATGTAATCAAATGAATGAATAAACCATATAAATATCACTACGATGTATAGTTTGACAATTCAGGACTTTGCCAAACAGCCCAGAGAGAGAGAACCAATTTTGATTTCCTCTTTCTCTGTCTGCCTCTTGCTCCTCGACCATCGCCCTCCGTCTCTGCCCCTTTAAAAGAAAGCACGCTTTCTACGCTGTCCCCGGTGTCACGTTTGACCTCCTTCTGTGAATTCTCCTAAAAGGAGGCAAGCACGCGATCCCACAGTGAGGAGGACACACTTCCCATTGCATCATTTAATAATGCACGTGCCAATGTTCGTGAGGCCTATGTAATTCCACAGAAAGGCCAAGACCGGATTATTAGTATTTTTTAACTGGACCTGCAGAACTGAGGTAAAATGTCGCATGGCTTTAGTGTTCCACAGTTGAACCAAAGAAACAATCACAATTGTTTGCCATCCTCAGGTGTGTGTGCAAAATACACCCGGGGAGATGTGTTGTTTTGGGCTAATAGCTGGGAAAAGCACAGTTACTGCTGTGGGGGGGGGGTTTCTGTAATAACTTTTAGAGGTTCCACAAATAACAGATGGAAAGGTGACCTTTTCACAATATTTATTTACGCCTGAAAGTTTATCTGTCCTCGTCTGGTCTTTGTGGGGGAGAACGAGGAGAAGGTAATGCCTAAATATCAAAAGGAGGAGGCAGAACTGCTCTGGTTATTAAAAGAAAAGAAAAACAGAAAAGGAATTGGCTTTAATCTAAGTAAATTAATGAGAGGCTCATCTGATGTGCCATTGACACCATGCAAATTGACAGTGGATTCAAATAGAACTCAAATAAAACAATTTTCCGCCCATGGCCACCGTTTCATTGCTCTTTGATGGGCAGGTTGCCTGGGTCAAATACATCCATATTTGAGCTGGTCGCTCATAATTTTACAGTCAACTGACCACACAAGGCCCTGCTCGTGGTTCAGGGACGTTGTTCGTTTCCGTGCCAATGGAATCTGCAGAAACCGCAGGAAGCCGGTGATTTGAAGGAATCAGCCAGCGCACAGGGTGTCGCTAAGAGGAGAATCATCTCTTGTGACACCACAATCCCCCCACCTTTTTTACCTTCGCCAGAGCAGTCTCTGATTCCTCAGTTTGTGTGCCGCCGAGCGCAAGATCTAATTCAAGATCATTTATCAGCTCACCTCCTCCGCGCCCTGCCTACCGTCTTCCTCCAATCTCCTCAACAGTTAACTCAGAGCTAATTTGTAATTGTTTCTGGCGGTGGCATTGATGTCTGGCCTCGGTGCGATGTAACAGAATTAGATGAATAATGAGGGAAGGGAGAGATAGAGAAGCCTTTAAGAACTTTGTTTCATCCAGATTATTTTGAGACTGACCAACATTTCAGTGGCATCTCGATTAACAACATATACTGAAGGCACGATCATCCTATTTTACATACCGAGCCACTGCAAATTTGAAAAAAAAAAAAACCCCAAATGAATAAATTAAACACGTTCATAGTGAAGTTGGTTTGTTCCAGACTTGCTTTCTCTGTTGCTTTAATTGGTTCCTTCAAAATGGTATTGACAGCATTTTGGATAAATAGATTTTGTTTTGTGCTTGGGACTGGGATGCTTTCCTAGGAGGTCAGTCTACACTTAGGGTAGATTCACAAGTGTGCAGAAGGAGAAGAAGAAGAATTGAAATATTTAATTGCCAACATTTTTATTTGTATTTATTTATTACTTTCATATTTTTATTCTGGACATATGAATACACAGTATATACTTTATGTGCTTTATTTATATATATAATGTGTGTGTGTGTGTGTGTGTGAATATATATATATATATATATATATATATATATATATATATATATATATATATATATACACACAATATATATATACAGAATATGTGGCGGGCCAAGGGGGTGTGGTCAAGTTGCCACTGCAGACAGGCGGTGCAGGCTCCCATCCCTGGGCCGCTCAGCTGCTGTGGATTGGACGAATCAACAGAGGGACTCTGATTTGTCCAATCCCAAAACCAGAAAATAATATGTTTTGTTGTTCCCACAGTGAGAATTGGCGTGCTTGCGGGACATATTTGACCGGGTGAATGAGCCCGATATGCAAGCCGCCGGACACGACACGGCAGGAGCTCACTGCACCGAGCATACGGACTATTTTCACATTGGCCTGCCAGCACTTGATTTATCATTTTGGCCCACGAGCCACCATTATTTTGAAAAGACTGAGAATAAATACACGCCAACCGGTGCTGTGTCGCCTCCGCCGGCCTCCTCTTCCTCATTCCCTGGCCTTGTGTCAGAACACACCTCCACAAGTGGCGCCTGAACAGTATAGAGCAGCGCGAGGTTGAATCCTGGACGTCCTCCCCACTGGAACAGATGGTAGCGGCCCTTGCTACAATGCAGGAACAACAAGCCCTGCAGTTCCAGGAAATGGCGAGGGTCCGCGAGCGGGAACCACGAGAGCCAAACAAGCCATCCAGGAACGACCGCCGGGCCCCCCCAGCCCCCCCCGGAGGATAATCCCGAGGCGTTCCTGGCCAACTTTGAACTAATGGCTGAGGTGGCTGGCTGGTTAGACCGTGAGCAGGCGTGGCGGGTGCATGCCCTACCACTGGACGAGATAATGGAACGGGTCTGGAGAATATCTGAGGGCCACTGCTTGCGCCTCCAGTCACTCCCCTAAGACACCACAGGCCGGCCGTTCCGGCACTCCCAGCAGCTCCTGGGTGCGGCCCAGTGGTGACCATGACCAGAGGAGCGCTCCCCGCACCAGAACCTCGAGGGGTTGGCCACCAAACAGTTTGTGGACAATCTCCTGGCTCCCGCCGCTAGCTGGGTGCCTTGCCAGCGACCAGCCTCCCTCCAAGCCACCATAGCCCTCACGGAGGACCACAGCGAGGCCTACGCCCACACCACTGCCGAACACACTGGACCGGAGAGGGGCCCATCAAGCGACCGCCGAGGGTCGTCGTGGATCCGGCCGGAACCAGCGCCACGGACATGGGGACCATCACAGTCCTCCCTTCTGGGGCCCCAGGAGGGGCCCACCTCCTGCCCCTTCCCCGCCAGAGGGATGACGACCACCAGCAGGAGACCAACTTCTAACCGACTCCACCCCCCGATTCTTCCAGGGTGGTGCGGCCTCGGGACCACCAAAAGATGGGCAGACATGGGGCGATGTGGGTGACCCAACGACGACTTCCAGGACTGCCAAATTATGGAGGTGGTCCAGGTTGTTTGGGCCTACTGTGTGTCGGTGAGGTTACAAGATGATTCAGCAACACCTTGTTCGAGCTTTACTTTTACATTACATTTAGCAGACGCTTTTATCCAAAGCGACTTACAATTATTCAAACACCGACGGACGCAGCCATCAGGAGCAGTTAGGGGTTAAGTGTCTTGCTCAAGGACACTACAGCATGCTAGCAGGAGGGGCCTGGGATCGAACCAGCAACCTTTAGATTACTAGATGACCAGCTCTACCTCCTGAGCTGGGGCTTTGGTAGAGGCATCTTGAGTATTTGTTCTGTGCATGGGGATATTCACACATATCTGATAGTGTGGCTCGAAATTTACTATAAGGGAAAAAAAAACCTGTACCCTGATTTTGGGTACAGATTAGCCGGGTTACGATGTCTTAATGAAAGAAGCGGGGGGGTGCGATCACGGTTTGTAACTATATGCGAGTGTTGGGCGGTGGTCGCACTGGCGGAGGTCACTCGAGCGGGGGAGGGGGAGCCCCAGGCAGGAATTTCCTGGGAAACCACAGTCCATACCTGGAGGATTTTCCTCTGGAACAAACGCGGGACGACACGCTTCGCAGGGCTTTTGAGCAGGTAGATAAAATCGATGGCGTGTTGGTGCGTCCGAATGCTGCGGACTTGTTGTTGTTTGGTGCCCCCACGACCTTTCAGAGAGTCATGGAACCATGTCTTGCATCCGCATGCGGCATTTGACGCTGCATACTTAGACGATGTGATTATTCATAGCGATACGTGGGAGTGGCCTCTGCAGCATGTGGACACAGTGCTAGCATATATGTTTTGTTGTCCCCACAGTGAGAATCGACGTGCTTGCTTGAGCCCGATATGCAAGGCAACACGGAGCTCACTACAGCGCCGAGCGTAGGGACTATTTTCATGAATGATTCATCATTTTGGCCCACGAGCCACCTTTTTCTTTAAAAGACTGAGAATAAATACACGCCAACCGGTGCTGTTTCGCCTCCACCTGCCTCCTCCTCCTCAATCCCTGGCCCTGCATCAGAACACACCTCCACAAAATATATTTAATGTAAACATATACATATATAATATCTATAAATATTAGTGGTCTGGAAATTTCGCGATTTTAAGATGCATCGCGATGAGGATGTGGACGATTCTGCATCAATGTGCATCAATCAGTGACATAATCAGGAGTTTGGAAATAAAACCCCAGACCCTACCATTAATTTTTAATTTACAGATTTTATTGTGATTAATTAATAACAGCCTACACAAAATTGAATTATCTCCATTGTGTCCGAGAAGCTCCAGTGAGGAGGGCGATCAGGTGCTGGACTGGCCAATCAGAAGCCACCCTGCAGGACGTGCTGGGTGACGTCGACTGGGCTGTGTTTCACTCCACCCCCAATGATGTCAGCGAGTTCACGGAAGTGGTGATGAACTGCATTGCTAAACTAGTGGAAGATGTGGCTCCCATGGTTACGGTGTGATACTGTGGGTTGACAAATCCATACAGGACGCACTGAACGCGCCCACCGCTGCTTACGCTGCTTCGTTGCTCTTTTCAGGAAACATGGACGATTACAAAGCGGTGTCCTTCCAACTGAGGAGGTCTGTGAAAGAGTCAGAACGTTGGCACAGGGAAAGAGTGGAGTCTCAATTCCAGCTGTCTGACACGTGTGGCAGGGATAACGGACTATTACGGACTACAGAGCTGCCGGAGGTGAGCGCACGCTCAGCATCTCAGAGCACAACGTGGGGAGGGCTCTGAGACAGGTGAACACCAGGAAAGCATCCAGTCCAGATGGCATCCCCAGACTGTTCTGAGGACCTGTGCTGGCCTGCTTCCCCAGTGTTCACCATCATATTCAACCTCTCCCTGGCGGAGGCCTTGGTGTCCATATTGAAAATTGGGGATGAGATGCATCGAGAATCGTTGATAGGTGAATCATCATGGAATCGTGAGGCCAGTGAGGATAAACACCTCAAATATATATATATATATATATATATATATATATATATATATATATATACACAGCAAATATATTATTTTTAATGGCATATTACTTGAGATAAAATAAGAAATCACCACTGTCATCTCTACCATAGGATCTATAGAAGCATCATTTAAGTACATGATCACCTATTCAAAAGAGTTATAAATATTGATGATGAGGGAGAGTAGATGATTCAATCCTACATGCTCCCAGCTGAGGCTCGAGCGTCTGTGCAAACTGATTTTCCTCCTGGAAAGATGTGGAGGAAGAGCCTCATTTCCAAACCTACTCTTTGCAACAAGTTATGCTGCCGCAACACAAAGGCAGGATGTGCAGGTGCGTCTATGTCGTAGGTCCCCCAGGAGAGGGGGTGCAGGAGGGAATAATTACTGCTGTACTTGGTGTCTTCGTTGACTTTCATTTCACCTCTTTGTACAAACACACACATAGTCAAAATAGAAAAAAAAAAGAAAAAGAACAATTTCTGTTTTGCTTTGGTTAAACAAGGAAAAATTGTGATCGGATTCATTAATTGTCTTGAAACCAACACTATGCAAAAAGGTGAAATATGTAATGAAATGTAAAGTCTGTTTTCCGTTTAAAAGATCCTAGATTTCACTCAAATAAGAGCGTAGCATTTTGCGAAGCAAGGCGAGCTGAATAATCACATTCCCCTCAATTCTAAACAAATACATTAGAATATTTATATTTTTTTATACAACTACAGAATAGGCTGGGTGGATTTTTCATGATTTTCCCACTTTAAATAATATGAAGTGTGATATTTCACTTTTAAGCAGTGCTCACAAACACACACAAACAAGCCAATGAACAATGACATGCATACCCATGCAATGACACATACAGAGGAATCCATCCATACAAATATGCACAAATGACATAAAAATGCAAAAAAATAGATGAAGAGTTGTCAAACTTAAATGTTCCAAGGAGTCAAGGTACTTTGCAGGAAGGCCCTCACATGCACAGGAGCCTGCCCCTCCAAACAAACAAAACAACATTAAAAAAAACAACAATATTAATTTGCAGGCGGGGACACACCAATGACAAACACATTGTTAGTTAATTTGCTACTTCACAGCTGAGCAATTTGACAATTAAAAAAGATCAACAGCAAATGGTGCTACAGGCATCAGGAATGGAAACAGAGAGTAAACATTAAAGTACACACCATCTGGTGACACAATATTGTGTCACCAGATGGTGTGATGGTGCGTTTCATAATCACATTAAGTTTGAAATCAGCTGTTTGAAATGTTCTCCAAGTCCGGAGTAATATCTGATTGAGTATTGCTGTAGTTCTCCGCGTCGCCGTCGGAGAACTGACTATCATCACGGAAAATGAAGTCCAATACGTGCTGCTAACACTTGGATCTATCGCACTGGTCAGATTAAGATCCGAAATATGATTCAGAGCTTCCGCCACCCGCTTTGTGTAATCCATAACAATACGGAGAAGAACGTTTTCACAGACAATTGAGACCGAAACACACCCGTGCTGTGATTAAAGATTTGTTTATGGAAGTGACGTAGGTGCGTGACGTGTGACGCATTTCTTCGTCTTCTTCTTCTACGTCCTTTTTACAACTGTAGCTCCGTGTGTGTAAAAGTAGTACGATTTAAAGGTTGAATTCTATCAAAACGGTTTCACATTGTGACTTCATATCACATGGAATATGGATGAATGATCTTCACCTGGACGCTCGCAGGTGGAAAGGAAATCGTTGATGGCCGTTATTCAGTGCTGTTCAGCGTAAGTGAACTGTTTCCCCATGAAATCTAATGGGAATATTTAACTGCACATTCTAACATTTTTGTACTATTTATAAATCAAACTCGGTTTTGAAAATACGTTGAGAGATAAAGAAAAACACAAAAGAACACGAATCATTTTCTTTCAAGAATGTTTTTTCAACTTATTTGGCTGCTCCTAGCGGTTTTTGAAATGCGCGAGATGGCGAGTTTTGCTGTGCTGGGACACATGAAGTCTGTGTAATGATTTGAGTCTGTATATATATATATATCTATATATATATATATAGATATATATATATATACAGTATTCAGACTCAAAACAATACAGATTATGTTTTGTCACCAGATGCTGTGTAAATAGTAAATAGTTTTTTATTTAAAAATGACCTTTTTCAAAAGATTATTTTTAATCTTTTCAGGGGATAGTTATTACAAAATTCAACATTTATTTATTTCATAATGCCACATTTCCAATCCCTATATGAAAATGAATGGGACGTGGTCTCACAAATTCAGAGCCGGCGGGGAGAGACGGGGAACATCACGCTACCATTGTTGCTCACAAATGCAACAGTGGTGGTTCCCTTTGCCGATACCTTTTCGGTTGGAGTCAGCGCAGTCCACTGGCTAGACAGCTTGGGGGAGAGGCCCTTCTTTCGCTCCGGACAGTATACCCACCCCGGCAGCGGGAGTCATAGGCCTGCCTCTGTCAGGACCCGGCGTCCGTTAAGGCTTGCCTGATCAACCCGTGCAGCTCCTGCAGCCTTTCACGGAGGTTGTGGAAGTAACCCACTCTGGGCTCCCCCCGCACCTCCAGCTCCAGGGACAGGCCAAACACCAAGTCGACTGGGGTATGGAGTTTGTGTCGAAACATAAATGCTGTGGGAGTGCAGAGGTCCCCCTGTATTTAAGAGATAGCCTTTGCTCCTCCCTCACCGGTAGGCACACAGTCTTTAGCACAAAGGTACAAAAATATCTATGACAGGAAGAGGCCAAGTGCCCAATTGCTGTTCCAGTTTTCCTGGAACTAATTAACTCTGTTTTTTCAACACATATTGTCGTCCGATGGTTGTGTTTTTCCGTGTACATGTTGTTGTTTATTTCTGTGTTTGTGTTTTTCCATGTACATGTTGTTTGGTCCTATATTTATATTTTTCCATGTACATGTTGTTGTTTGGTTCTATGTTTATTTGTCTCACCTGTGGTAATGATCAACCTCTTGGAGTAGTGACTAGTTGTTTATAGACCCAAACATGGTAAAATAGTTTACCAAAGAGGGGGATTGGTGGCAGTTCTGTACAACAAAAAGCTGTGCCCTTGTAATCCTACAGGTTGTCCACAAGGCAGAGTTATTGCAGCAGTTCTTGCTGATTTAAGAATTAATAAAGAGCTGCATTGCACGTTGAGAACTTGAACTCCACTTGCAGACTAACTCTGGATGCAATAGCATACAAATACTCCGTGTTGTATACCCAGCATGCTGACAGAACAGGTAAAAAAAAATTAAAAAAAATGGAAAAGTCGGCCCCTGAGTCGTTACCACGAATTACATGTTAAATGAATTAAATGCATTTTGTAGAAGTACTATTTATGGTTTGTGTTATAGGTGCACTTTATATGTGGTATTACAATACTATTGTCCTTGTATCTGCGGTTGCACAGAGAAGTTCCGTTGCCAAGATGTTCAAGATTCAAGATGTTTGTTTGTAACATACATTTACATACAAGCATACATATATGTAATCAAATGACATTGTAATGCACCCGGAGATAATGCGCAATAAGTACTTGTAAGAGCCAAAATGCTGTTTTGAATTTATGTTGTAATTTTGTTTGTGTAACACTGGGTGGTGCATGTCTGCAAATCGACCTCAGGTATATAGGTAGGAAATACCATGTTGTTGGCAGGTGTTTGACCCGGAAGGGCAAAGGGTTTTTGACCACTTGCGCACGGCCCTTGTTGCTATGAGGATGGAACTGCTGTGGACAGTGTGCTGTATGGGATTAAATGGACCACTTTGGATTTCCGCATCAAGATTGTCTACATGTGTTTGTTTTGTTTAGCGCAGGGCAATCAAGTGAGCATAGCATTTTAACATCGAGCGCGTCAGCCAGGTCTTCCCCGGTCTCAGGCACCTCAGTAGTTCAGTGTTACACCAAACTCCTTTAAAATTAGTCAAAAACCCCGCATCAGTTCGATATTTAGTTTGGACCTTCTGGTGACAAGGAGTACAAGGGACCATCCGACAACTGCAAGGCGCCCAACGAAAGAGGGATCTTTAGCGCTACAATCTTCAATGGCCAGTTAAGTTGCGTGCACACATACCCGGGAATAAAAAGCATGTGTTAAACCCCGGCAGACTGATTGTGGAGACTTTGCGAACTTTGCGGTACTTGCGAGTTTTGCGTTACTAAAACAGCGAATCGTTTGATCAGTTTTTTATCATGGAGAATACCCCCGCCATTGAACAGACTGCAATGCAAGCCGCTAGTAAAACCAGCAGTGTGGTTAGAGCTTTGATCACAAACATTGTAAACGTGCAGAAGGGCTTGTTGATAAACTAATTACGTTGCAAGCGGACAGAAAGTTCAAGTTGGACAATGCAAGCATCATTAGAAAATCGATGCAAGGATTAAAATATCACAAACCACAGTTACAAATTGCTCTGAAGGAACTGATACAAACGTGTAACGATGCAAAACGTATTCATGAGTCTTTGTTGAGTTTATTGCCTGTTGATGAAGGAGAAAAACATGAAATTTGGTTTAAAGCAAAGATGATATCTAACAATGATGTTATTTCTGAAACAAAGGTTTTTGTTGCAAGGTGTTCTGAAAATGGTAATGGTGCTTTGTCAACTGTGTCAACTGAAATGTTTGATGTTGGTTTCAATGAAAATGGTCATGGTAAAGAAAATGTGGGTTTTGAAGCTGTGCATGAAAATGGTGAGGGTGGGGATGGTGTTAATAAAAACGACAGCGTGTCCAATATTGATAGCAAACGGTCACATAAAAGTGTTAGCAGTGGGAGATCCAGCACTTCTTCAGCCAGAATAAAGGCTGAGGCCGAGAGAGCAGCACTTGTCGCTAGAGCTGCAGCTTTGAAGGAAATACACGCGCTGGAGGAGCAGGAACAGCAACTACGGAGGAGAAGGGAGAAGCTTGATGTAGATGCAGAGTTGGCTGCATCTGCTGCTAAGTTGTTTGTGCTACAGTCCTACGAGCGGAAAAGTTGTTCAGCAACACCCTTAAATGGCATGAATTCCTATGTGGAAAAGGAAAAAGGAAAAATGCAATCAATAAGTGTCTTAAATCCTAAAACAAAGGAATTTCAACCTGGACTATCAAAGCTTACACAATATGTCTCCGCCAAAGGACCGTTATCACCTAACAACCCGCTGTCACCAGATGTGATCAAAGGGCAAACTGAGCTGTGGTGTATGGATGCCTCTAAACATCAGCACAATCCACGTGAGCTACAGCAAGGAACATTGGAATCAGCTGACTATAGGCAGCAGTTGAGAACCGAACAACAAAGGCCTTTCACAGACCAGCCAGCAAATGGAACTCATTCCCCAGATCTACTGGCCATTATGCAAAGGCAAAATTACATCACCGCTGCCCTGGTTCGCCAACACCATACATCATCTCTGCCATCAAGAGACATTCCTGTGTTCAATGGGGACCCTCTCTAGTTCATACCGTTCATTAAAGCCTTTGAACAAGGTGTGGAAAGCAAAGCAGACTGTGCAGACTGTCTTTATTATCTAGGGCAGTTCACCAGAGGACAGCCACAAGAGTTGGTGCGTAGCTGTCAGCATATGGCGCCTGACCATGGCTACAAAGTGGCAAAGGGTCTTCTGCAGGAACACTTTGGCAACCCATACAAGGTCGCCATAGCTTATATGAACAAGGCCTTGGCCTGGCAAGCAGTTAAGGCTGAGGATGTGAATGCACTGCAAGACTACTCCTTGTTTTTACGTGGCTGTTGCGATGTAATGGGGGAGCTTCATTACGTGCAGGAACTGGACATGCCTGTCAATATGAGGACCATTATCTCCAAGCTGCCATTTAAGATGAGAGAGCAATGGAGAACTACAGCTCATGACATCATGGAAAGGACTCATGACCGAGCCAACATCACTGACTTGGTCCAGCTTATCGAACGCCGTGTCAAAATCCTTTCCTCTGTTTGGCGACATACAGGATCCACCTACTGCCTCTGCACCAAGGCCTCCATCAAGATTTAATTCACAGCCCAGGAGCCATGTAAAGGCTAACATTGTTGCTACTGCTGTGACTTTCAAGGATCTGTCTGAGGACGTAAAGGAGCAACTGTTGGGCACAGGGCACACTGAGGAAGCTAAGTGCCTTTGTTGTGATGGTCGCCACCTTGTGGAGGAGTGCAAGCAGTTTACAGCCAAAGAGCACAAGGAGAAGATCCTCTTCCTGAGGCAAAAGGGAGTTTGTTTTGCATGTCTACACGTTGGCCACATCAGCAGGGACTGTGAGAGTCGCTTGGCATGTAAAATATGTGGACAATCTCACCATACTGTGCTGCACATTAAAAGACCACTGACTCAGGAACAGTTAAGAGCCTCACCTGGCCAGCAACAGTCCTCTCCTGAAACATGTGGACATACAGGGGCCGGTAAGGACCAGTGTGTGCTATCCATCCTTCCTGTCAAGGTGAAGTCTGCAAAGGGAAGCCATGTAATTTCAACGTATGGCTTTCTAGATCCTGGAAGTTCAGGCACATTCTGCTCTGAACGCCTGATGCAGAAGTTGAACATCACAGGCCAAGGAACAAGTTTCCTATTGCGCACAATGGGGCAAGAAAAGGTTGTCTCAGCATACGCTTTGTCAGGTCTGGAGGTGTCTGATCTGGACGGTAATAAATTTTATACCCTCCCTGAGGTATTCACACAGAAAAAATGCCAGTCATTGTGGATAATATGATAAGGTCTGAGGATCTGGCTAAGTGGCCTTATCTCTCAAAGGTGTGCATCCCAAGCGTGAACGCAGATATTCAATAGCTGCCAGAATGGCCTGTACGCTATTAGGACAGTGCTGGGATGGGTGGTTAATGGCCCACTGAGTGGAAACAGTGATGCATCATTATCCTCCGCCACAGTGAACCGCATCTCTCTGCAAAGGCTCAAAGACATGCTTGTTAGTCAATACAACCATGATTTCAGTGAGAAGGCTACAGAGGAAAAGGAAATGTCTCGAGACGACATCAAATTCATGGAGATCATGGAGCATTCAGCAGTGCTGCAAGATGGAAGGTACTGTTTAAAGTTACCCTTCAATAAAAGGGGTGTTTCTCTGCCCCAAAACTTGGCTGTGGTGAAGCAAAGGATGCAGGGCTTAAGAAGAAGGTTCTCGAGTAGTGACAGCTTGCACCAGGAGTACGCACAGTATGTGAATAGCCTTATCGCTAACAACTACGCAGAGCCTGTGCCCCAGCAGAAGCTTCAAGGCGAACCTGGCAGAGTGTGGTACATTCCCCACCATGCGGTCCATCACCCAAGGAAAGGAACCCTTCGGGTCGTGTTTGATTGTGGAGCCACCTTTCAAGGAGCATCATTGAATAAGGAACTGCTTCAGGGCCCTAACCTTACCAGCTCACTGCTTGGAGTCCTGTTTCGCTTCAGAGAGGAATCTGTAGCATTCATGGGCGATATACAAGCCATGTTTCACCAGGTAAAGGTTGCAGAAGAAGACCGGGACTTCCTCCGTTTTCTCTGGTGGCCAAATGGAGACGTCACTAAGGACCTGGTGGAGCACAGGATGACCGTTCACCTGTTTGGTGCTGTGACCTCTCCAAGCTGTGCAAGCTACGTGCTGAGAAAAGGCGCTGAAGATCATCAGTCTGAGTTTGCTGCCAGTGTATGTCAAGCTGTCAAGAAAAACTTTTATGTGGATGATTCTTTGAAGAGCTCAGCCACCGAAGGGGATGCTATCCAGATGATCCAAGACCTAACTGCAATGTGCCAGAAGGGAGGTTTTGTCTTGGAGTAGTGGACTAGCAACAGCCGCTCTGTCTTACAGGCCATCCCAACAGAGCGAAGGGCTAAGGAGTTAAAGG
Source organism: Zeus faber (assembly GCF_960531495.2). Lineage (NCBI taxonomy): Eukaryota > Metazoa > Chordata > Actinopteri > Zeiformes > Zeidae > Zeus > Zeus faber. Next base: position 1,486,511 of record NC_137210.1, read on the forward strand.
AATTGGATCTGGATCGAGACAAGCTGCCAGTAGAGAGAGCTTTGGGTCAAGATCGAGGTGAGGCAACAGGCACTTACTAGACATGGTATGCTGTCAACCATCTGCTCAGTGTATGACCCCCTAGGCTTCCTGGCACCAGTGACACTGCCTGCGAAGATGATGCTGCAGGAACTATGCAGAAGAGGATGTGCATGGGATGATGCCTTGCCACCTGACATCTTAAGCCAGTGGAAAGCATGGTTGGAAGACCTGGACCAGCTCAATGCATTCGAGATACCCAGATGTGTCAAGCCAGTGGACTTTGGGGAGGTCGCCCAGGCCCAGCTACATCACTTCACTGACGCCAGCGAAGTTGGATACGGGATTGTCACATACTTGAGGATGTTGAGCCAGCAACGTCACATCCAAGTCGCCTGTCTGCTCGGCAAGTCTAGAGTGACACCACTGAAGGCTATAACTATTCCACGACTGCAGTTGACGGCAGCAGTTCTTGCTGTACGGGTAGACTCAATGCTAAAGGTGGAACTCAATTTCAGGTTGGAAGATTCTGTCTTTTGGACAGACAGTACTGCAGTTCTAAAGTACATCAAGAACGAGGATAGACGGTTTCACACATTCGTGGCTAATGGAATCTCAACCATCCGAGAGGCATCAGAACCCTGGCAATGGAGGCATGTCTGCTCCAAAGACAATCCGGCTGATGACGCATCGAGGGGGTTGACGGTTGCAGACTTTCTACAGACCAGTAGATGGTGGGAAGGTCCTACATTGCTGTAGAAGCAGGAAGAAGACTGGCCTAATACTGCCCTGGATGCTTCCTTGAGTCCTGATGACCAAGAGGTGAGAAGAGAGGCCATCACAAATGCCATCAATGTGTGTGACTCAGTCGAGCCCACTGACCAGCTGGTCAGTTACTCTTCTGACTGGAGGAAGCTCAAGAGGACAGCCGCTTGGTTTCTCCGTTTGAAGGCCGTGTTGTTGGAGAAGGCTCGCAGGAGAAAACAGCTGAAAGGGCCTGCGGTAATACAGTCGGAAGAAACCAGTCGATCCAGTTCAAGGCAGACTGAAGGGCAAAGGTTCATTGTGATGCCTAGGAGTGAAACCCTGACTGTAGATGATCTGGCAGAAGCAGAGGCTGCAGTGATTAAATATTGCCAGCAGCAGCAATTCAAGGAGGAGATTGCTGCATTGTCCCGTAAGAAGGCAGCAGTGAGTTGTCAGAGTCCAACATACAGGCTGGACCCGGTCCTGGTTGATGAACTATTGAGGGTTGGAGGGAGGCTGAGTAGGGCAGCGATGCCTGAGGAAGTCAAACATCCCATTATCCTCTCCATAGAGCAGCATGTCACAACACTCATCCTCAGATATGTTTATCAGAGTCTGGGCCATGCTGGACGTGCTTACACGTTGTCATCAGCAAGGAAGAAATTCTGGATAACCAAGGCGAAGGCAGCTGTCAGAAAAATCATTATGGAGTGCAGCTTCTGTAGGCGCTACAATGGACGTCCTCTGGAACAAAAAATGGCTGATCTTCCAGAGATGAGAATTCAGCCGGATCTACCCCCTTTTACCAACACGGGAGTGGACTTTTTTGGTCCCTTGGAAGTGAAGAAAGGAAGAGGAACTTGTAAGCAGTATGGAGCTATATTTACCTGTTTAGCCAGCAGAGCTGTCCATCTTGAAGTCGCAGCGTCTTTGGAGACGGATGCCTGTATCAACGCTCTGCGGCGCTTTATTAGCAGATAAGGGCAGGTGACTCACCTGGTGTCCGACAATGGTACAAACTTTGTTGGGGCAAACAGAGAACTGAAAGAAGCTCTTGCTGCGCTGAATCATCAGCAGGTTGAAGGAGTCCTCTCCCAAGTTGGAATTCGCTGGAGTTTTAATCCACCGGCCGGTTCCCATCATGGTGGTGTGTGGGAGAGGATGATCCGCATCATAAGAAGAGTCCTTAGTTCTGTCCTACGTCAGCAGACGCTAGTTGATGATGGTTTACATACAGTGTTCTGTGAAGCAGAAGCCATCTTGAATGATCGGCCACTTACCAAGCTGTCAGACGATCCAAACGATTTGGAACCACTTACACCTAACCATCTACTTTTGCTTAAAGGGAAATCTGCCCTGCCACCTGGATTGTTCGAGGCCTCATGACCTCTATGTGAGAAGGAGGTGGAGACAGGTGCAATACCTCTCAGACTTGTTTTGGAAGAGATGGGTGAGGGAGTACCTGCCTTTACTTCAAGAGCGGCAAAGGTGGAATGACAAGAAGAGGAGTTTGAAGGCTGGAGATATCGTTGTCATCATGGACACTTCAGCTCCTCGTGGTTCTTGGCCACTCGCCAGAGTACTTGAAGTTTTTTCTGATAAGCAGGGCCTGGTACGTGTTGTGAAGTTGCAGACAAAATTGAATGTCATTGAAATACCTGTGACCAAACTTTGTTTAGTATATGGGGTATAACTGTGAAGGTATCATCTTGATTATCCCATGGTATTTTGCAAAATTTTGGTTCCTTTTTTGTTTTCATTTGTTCGAATTGTTGTGTCAGCCAAAATGCTGTTTTGAATTTATGTTGTAATTTCGTTTGTGTAACACCGGGTGGCGCATGTCTGCAAATTGACCTCAGGTATATAGGTAGGAAATACCATGTTGTTGGCAGGTGTTTGACCCGGAAGGGAAAAGGGTTTTTGACCGCTTGCGCGCGGCCCCTTGTTGCTATGAGGATGGAACTGCTGTGGACATTGTGCTGTGGCCTGTGCTACTACACCTCCTGGTGTATAAGTCTTGCAGGGAGGGGAGGGTAGTTCCAGTGGTACGTTCAGCTGAATGCACCACCCTCTGCAGGGCCCGCCTGTCCTGAGCAGTACAGCTCCCAAACCAGGCAGTGATGTTGTCAAGATGCTGTCCACTGCTCCAGAGAAGAAGGACTTGAGGACCCTCACGAGACCCTGAATTTGTTCAGCCTCCTGAGGTGATAAAGTCCTTGCCTTTCTCACGAGTGTCTGTATGCATAGTCCATGTTCAGTCCTCTGTTATGTGGACACCCAGGTACTTAAAGCTGCTCACTCTGTCGACACAAGTCCCATTAAGCATCAACGGTGTGTGTGTCTTCGGTTGTAATCCTCTCCAGAGTGACAGGTCAGCCACCTCCTCACGGTAGGCCTTCTCATCGTCGTCGGTGATCAGGCCCCTCACGCTGGTGTCATCAGAAAACTTGATGAGGGTGTTAGAGCTGGACCTGCCACACAGTCATGTGTGTACAGGGAGTACAATAGGGGGCTGAGGACGCAGGATCCTGTGCTGTCGATGTTCTTCTGTCTGCAAACATGTCCGTTAAAGACTTGAACCAAACTAAATTGTCGTCATTGAGTTAACAATGGTAGCAGAGGATGGTTGCTAACTATAGAGTTGAGTTCGATAAAAATAAATCATATGAAAGCTGGAAAAATGAAGTTGAAATATGGACACGTGTTACAATCCACAAATTAATATTTTGTGCTCACATTTAAGTTATTTGTGGGAAAAAAATTTTTTTTAGCCACATAGCTGTGGCCGGCTAGTTGTGCCTTGCACCACTGTGCCCTCAGGGAATTCAAAAGGATACTTCAAGTGATACTGGTATTGAGCTTATCGTCTAAATCTAGGTAAAATAGACAAAAGCAAATTTCCCAAAAGAACATTATCCCTTTAACACCACTCTAATATGCGATGTACAATCTTTCCAATGTCTCTCTGCAGCTCAGAGCTCCCTAGTGAAACAATAAACCTTTCGTTCCATTTGTTTACTTTAGTGTGTGCACCCTCAGCAAGCTTTTAAACTGATTATCTTTTGTACGGTGGAATGATAGAATGTAGTCAGAGAACAAACATAAAAATTTGTTTACAAATTAAAGACTTACATCTTCGGTAATCCTAAACTCGTATTTTATCTTGATAAGATAAATTGGACTTTCCCAAGAATTGAACATTGATCCATTAACCAGTTGCAAAGAGGAGTCAGCGACAGATGTCCAGTGTGCAAATACGTTTTTAATAAGAACAGCGAAAAAACCAACATAAGCATAAACACTAGTGGTAGCTGGGAAAGCTTACTAAAGATGAGTGCTGCCTCACAAACAAACAAGAGAAAGAGGAAACTAAATTGGAATTGAAATTCCACAAAAGAAGCATGAGCACAGATAAACAAACTGGTGTAGTCTGAGATAGCCTAATTTTCAAGACAATGAAAATTCAGAACAGAACAGAACAAACCACATTTACACACAAGTGTGTATGGTAATAAAGAAACCGAGTCGTTGGATAATCAAATCATTGAACCAGAGTTTTTGTGCACATGGCCAAGGGCTAGCCAGTGGCAGCTGTCCACAAACCACACCCACACCATAGACCAGGGCTAGAACACCCTTGCACCCTGTCCGGTGCAATGTACTGCCAAGTTAACTAACCAAGTTAACAAGTCCCAATTCAGAATGCCCTGCCTAGTCATGAAATTTAGACACCAAACGTGACGAATAATGTGTGAGGCAACATCCACATCATAGTGGACAATTGGAATGTACCCTTCGACTATATTCAATGTCCTACAGGTTTAAAATGTTGACTGTGTAGTTCGAGGCCCGGCCACAAAGTTCAATCAAGACAATCTAAAAGGCCACCTCCAGTATTTTTGTATTTTTGTAAAAGTTAGAACTGAATTGCAGTGTTTGCATACTATATATATTTCACCCGAATTGAAAAACAGAATAAACATCTCATGGGACTGATCGTCAGATCATGTGGTCCAAAAGAAGACTCTACATTCACATCGAATGGCAGAGGAAGGGACGACGCTGTGCTTCCAACCCATGTGCGGGTATATAACTGCAGCCCCCACTTCCTCTCATCCTCTTTTCCCTACTGAACACCTCGAAGGTGCACAGTACCTTAACACAGTAACATATCTGGTCCCTTCTCAGGGAACGATAATTGCCTTCACAGCCCAGACCTTCCCTATTGCAGGGACTGCTTTCTATTACTCATGGGACCGTATACCATCATGTGACAGTATGGTGATCACCCCATCACCCGAACATACCCCCCACTGCAGTGTCGGTCCCAGATATGCTGGCGGACGTGTGAGGAAAATGTTTGTGGGATGCTTTCTGTAGCACCCACATACAAATACTTTAAAATTGCATCAGGCAGCGCAGACCGAGTAATGTCCAACATATAAAACCGCACAAACATGTGTGGCGAGCTTCAAGAAGCTGCCTGACATATGTCCTCCATCGATGCTTCCCTAAAGAGGGCCCAAGAGGAGGACGCTCCCCTGGTGGAGTGTGCACGCAGGCCTTGTGGGACCTCCAATGACAGGCTCCTATAAGCCAGGTCTATGGCCTTCACTAGCCAAAGCCAATCCCTTATTGGATAGGGTTGTCCTCCCGCACTCTGTTCAGCAACAGCTGGATGGTGCCACAGGGGGAAAAGCATAGACCGGTGCCTACAGCCACAGGTGGGCCAGTGCATCAACGCCCAATGTGGGCTGGTAACCCCCAGGGAGACCCATAAAGGGCACTGTGTTGTTTAAGTGACGCAAACAGGTCCACCTTTGCTCAGCCAAACTGTCTCCAGATCGCTGCCACCACCTGGGGGTGAAGGCGCCAGTCTGCTGGACAATAGGTCTAGTCCATGGTTGAGTCCGCACCACATGGAGGGAGCGGAGGTTCCTGATGGGCATACAGCAGTAAGTGGTTTGCCGTGTGGTACAGGGGAAAACTGTCCAAGCAGTGTTTGTCCTTTACTGGGTGAAGACATCTGGCTGCGTACCGAACTGTGATGCACAATACTTGATGGCCTCAACCCTTTCGGGCCATGAGATCGAGTCTAGTTCCATGCCTAAAAAGGGCCATTGCACATTGCTGCAGTGCCGGCCTGGTGCTCAGCGGGTTGGGTGCCTGCCCGCTTATTCTGCAGACCTACGGTCCCCCATGTACGTGCCTCGAGCCGGGGTGCCCTCAATCTGAGGACACTCGGGTCTGTAATACATGCACTTCAAGCCTCGAGGCGGAGTATGCCAGCTCATGGCCAGTTGTTGCCTCAGGAGCGAGGCTTTGGATAGAAAAAAATCTCACTTTGGATAAAAATCCCACCCTGGTATAGCCTGACACAATGGGATACTGGGTTTTATCATTCTCCCATGTTTTATTGTCAAATATGTGATTGGACTCAAATGGTGCTTTGAGGTAGTGTGGGGCTTCGAGTGCATCGAGTCAGCCTTTATAACGGGGGTCTGCTGCACACTCAAAACAGCGGGTGTGGTGGAGGGGGGCATGTGATTCACAGTACAAACATTTGGGCAAATGGTTTGTGTGTGCTCCTCCACTGTAAACCTGTGCTTTTCGGCCGTGAACACGAGGGCAAAGGAACACTCGGAAGGAAAGTCGCCCAGCTGCCACCCCCTTCCCCCCCTTCCCCTTGCACATTTTTTTGCTCAGGGCCTGCTTGCCGTGGCAGCGGTGTGCTTTCCGCCTCGCGGTTGCGAGTGGGTCGTGTGAGGGATCCATGACTGAAGGGCCTCTTGGCTTTCCTTCTTCTCCTCGTACTTGGTCGTCATGAGGCCTATTGCCCCGCCAGCAGTGGCAGCTTGTCCCGGTCCTGGAGCCCGGACAGGCCTAGCCAGAGTGCTGCCTAAGCACGCTGCCTCAGCCTCCTGTGTGACGTGCATGGGAAGTGGTGGCGATATCCCTTCTCCCTACGGTGTATGCAGTCCGGGTAAGCCCTCCTAGATGGCATTTTACTTTTCTCCCAAAGAAAAGGGAAAAATAAATAACCAGAAAAGCACAACACTGCCTCACCAAACAGTACTCAAGCCAGAGACCCACAGCAACTTGTAGGAGTTAGGAACCTGAAAGTGAAACATATACTTGCTGTGAATTTCGAGAATCTCAAGTAGGATTCTTCTTCGAAAAGTAAGAAAAGAAGAAGAGAAGTGGGGGCTGCGGTTATATATATATACCACATGGGGGCAGGGTTTTGGAAGCGCAGCGCCGTCACTTCTTCTGCCATTCGGCATGAATGCAGAGTCTTCAATTGGATAACATGATCTGTTGATCAGTCACATGATCAATAGATTGCAGTCTCTGCGAAAGGAAACTAATGTTATTCAAATATTTGTTTATTCGGTAAGGGAAAGTTGACTGTATTGGGCTACCTATCACAATTTATTAGCATGCAATGGACAAACCTGAAATTGCTCCCACCAATCTAAGCTGTTTAATTTAATCCTTTTTGTACACGTTCCTCAAATGACAGTGTCACTTTGGGCTGTTTCTGCCTGTTGGTCAGCAATACCAATGTATTTTTTTATCATAGTGTCAATTAAACCAAAGAAGGCTGATTTGCTTTGCCTATAGCCAATCCCTTGGACCGCTGCAGAAATGTATTTTGTGCTTGAGGATTTGTGTGTCCATGTGTTTGTCAGACAGTCAACTCCAGTGTGAACAGAGTGTGTTTAAGTCCCTTGAATGCCCCCCGCCATGAAAGCATCTGTCAGCATGGTAATAACAGTAAACATCCCACCCCCCTGCTGTGTGGAGTGAACTTTGTGCCACTCATAAGTGTCTCTAAACTAGACTGAAGGTGTTCACGGTGCAGATTATACCACCATAGACTGCCAGGCTCTAAGTAGGTCAGCGGTAGATTATTCAAACCTTAAAACAACATCCTTATGTGCGGATCAAGGTTGTCCTGGCCGACTACTCGACTACTTCACCCGAAAATTTTTACCTGCATGCCAGGGTAATTACCTGCCTGATGGAGAGTGACGACGGCTGTTCGGCAACCAGAAACTCTTCCTCTGGAGTCTCCTAATTCAAATACATTTAATTTATCACCTAGGCTGACACTGTGTTTCTTTTTTATTAAAATTCCACAATGATTTTACTGGCTACAGTGATTCCTGACAACGCCTTTGTTTTTTAACTAAAACGGCATTCACTCTAAGAGGAGGTTGGCAGGTTAGACTGATGAAAGAGAGAAACAGGAGGGAGCCTGAGAAAAGATGCATTGGTCTTCAGGCTGGGGAGCAGGACAGGGTGCACTTTGGCCCTATCTGGATGGTAATTGCATCATCAATTATAAGTGTTAAATGCTTTTCAAGCCATCGGCTGATACGGTGGCTATTAACCTCAATGAGCCTGACCAAGGTGAACGCTACATCTCCCGTATATGACAAACTTGCTGCCGACATGCGCGCACACACACACAAAGACGCACATAAGATGAGTGAGGGCAAACAAGGATTTGCTTTCATACTTCAAAACTATACACAAAATGAATAAATAAAAATAAAAATAAAATTCAAGGTGCCATAAAGAGTGTGGCCATAGAAGTGCCAATTTTGGTTCCACAAAGAGCCTTCCACATAAATGTATTTTATCCTTGTATTCTTTTGCAATTAATGGTATTAATTTATTATTCAAGGCTTTTTTAATGTTTATGAATGATGGTTAATGATGTAAATTTACAACATTGCGCAATATACAGAGGGTGGACAAAATATTGAAACACCAGATGAGCAAGAAGTTTAACAGTGAAATAACTACAGTAAATCACAATTGCAAATGCAGCTGCAGCAGGGAGTCAATTTGGTTGCCCTTGACATTCAACATGTCATCCAAAGGACAGAGTTATTGTAAGTGGTTGATGGTTGATGATAATTAAAAATAGTCATTGCAGGTAGAGAATTTGAACTCAACTTGCAGATCTCTGTCTGATCAACCATTCACTATTGATCAAGTTGTTTTCTGGTGAATACACTATATTTCATAATGGAATTCAAGTTCATCAGTGTGCTGTAGGAGCATCAGGGGTTGTATATAACATGCTCCTTTTGAAGAGGAACATTTGCTTTGGACCGCATCATAAACTACATTGGAGGACTGGTAATGTGGCCTGGAATGCACGCTGGCAGCCATATGTTAATACACTCTCTATCTCTCTCGGTGCAACTATGTATGTGGATCTCTGTGCAAAATCAATGCCTCCAATCCAGGGACATTAATATGTGGCTCTTACTGTTATTGTGCTTTTTTCAGAATTTTTCTCTCCCTCCATCTGAGTTTTTGAGAAGCGTTCATCTGTTTTATTTTCCCCCGTGTGGCCACTACACTGTAAATCTAAACTGTAAATCTTTGGTGCATGTGTGTTTGCATTTGCATGTTTGGTTGCCCTCACATGCAGTTTGAGATAGGATAGTCACCATAGTTGCCATTAATCTGCTTAATGTATACCTTGAGAAGTAGATGTTAATCAGAAAACTTTGAGCTTTGCACTTATTGACACAAAACACTGTTGGCTCTCATTGCTGGAAAATTTGACCAAAAATAAAGCCATGCTTTAAAGACGCCAACTGGTTATGACAAAGGATGCACTGATATCTATTTATATTTACAATCTTTTCCAAGAAAAAACCCCAAAACAAACAAATGTCTTAAAATATCTCACTTTGACATTTTTTTAACTTATTATACTTTATTATTATTAAATAATACTTTATCGTAATTATATTAAATTATACTTTTAAATGAAACAAGTCACCTTTTAAAGAGAACGACTTCAAGAACAAAAGTAAAGAATGAGACCCACAGAGCCATTAGGTCTGCTTCAAATCACAATTTGAATAATCAGTGACTCCTCTGCGGCTCCCACACAGCCCCACCAGCACCAGTGCCTACAGTCAGGATACTAATCCATTGTGGCACCTCTCCCTCTCCTGTTCTGTACTTAAGTGTTTTTGGTCTGAGTTAGTGCATGTGTGGAGATCTCTGTGCAGATTTAGAGCCCTAGTTGGACCACTTGTACCATAGGCATTTATTTAGTAAGTTTCCACCTAAAATGACCGAAAATATACAAACCCAAACCAAATCACTAATCTCCAAAACATCTCATTACATCATTAAATCTATTGTTTATTTCCAAGATTTTCTGACTTGTTTGACATTGACATTTTTTTGTTTGCAGTGTGTACGTAAAATGCCCTCTTTTACTTCCTTGCCATTAAGTGACTGAGTAGCTCTGATCACGCTAGAAGATCAGGGGTTTGAAGACATGGGGGGGCATCCAAGAGTGCACGTAGAATTGATCACATGGACAAACAAAAGTTAAAAAATGTGAAAAATAAATATTCAAAACAGTTTTTTACAAAACCACACAGTAAAGAGAGAAAAAATAAATAAATGAGATGCTGACATGATTTACACAAAATGATTTACACCAATTCAAGGACAGACAAAGCTTTCCATGTTATATTATTTGGGATCTCTCGATCATCATGAATATAATGTGGGGAATTTAATTGGGCAATATGGAAAAATATTGGTCGAGAACGGACTAAGTAATCTGCTTTTCCATCAGAGAGAGAGAGAGAGAGAGAGACTTGCCTTCTGGGCTACAGCTTTCAATGCAGAATCAATGCTACTCCACTTAGAAGTAAATTGAAACTATTTTTCCATCGAGTCGCCAAGCAGTTTAACCCCACCCCCCCCCTCCGCAGGGGTCGGAGAGAGGACACGCTAGTGATGATGACATTTTCCCATTTTCACAGCTTGGTCACGCTCTGACACATCATTATCCCATTGACTTAATACACAGTCTCAACCACCCACGTACACACACACACACACACACACACACACACACACACACACACACACACACCTTTGTCAGTAGACATGGCTGGGCATTCCCCTCATCCATCCATCCATCCTTCCACCTTGGTGTATAGGCTTATTGGCAACATTTTTTTTACTGTTCAAGGATTATATTTCATGTTGGGTATATTGTACATTCATCTTTCTGCTTCACTGTCAGTTTTATAGGTTATTGTGGAGGACCGTATATTTAGTTTTTGGACATAATCTTTTATTATTTCAGGTCTTAATTTTCATCTTTTTTATTGTTTTTCTGTTGTTTATCATTAGGTGTATTTTTATTATTTTGTATGCATCAGTGTATATTGGCAGATTTGTTATCTGTTATTTGTTATCTATCTATCCACTTATCCAGCTATCAATCTTTCCTTCCCTCTAATCCTTCAGCGATTTTAGTCAAGCTAAAAAAACTTTCACTCTTTATCCCTGTAAGGTTTCATTCTGCCATCCCACCGCCACCTTTTCCTCAATCAGCCTAAATGCTAAATTTGCATTTTACGCCTATCTAGTTCTCTACCGCCTCATAGACCATTTCACAAAGGCTAAACAAAATGAATGCCCCACATCCTGGAACCAGCATTTGAACCAGGTTTGGGTTAAAAACTGGCAAACCCATCCTCCAAGGGGGCAATTTGGGATGCAGCGCTGGGACCTAATTTAATATGGAGATAATCATCTTTTCTATTGATGAATGAGAGATCCTTGGTAGAATTTTCCTTTAATATTGAATACACTGACATACACACACACACAAACACTGTCCTACAAATGCACACACCTGTCTTCTTCAGGTGGTTGAAATGGTGTAACAGCAAATAAAAGGGCAGCACACCAACCCGGCATGCTCTATGAAATGTGCCTCTTGATTTTGAAGTGCAGGAAGCGTAGTTGTGAAGGTTATCCATGGGAGGCCTTCCCTTGCCGATGATCCTGCACTGACATTTTTTTGTGAGAGAGGGAACCCTTTACGATACTCCCGCATCCCTTGTAATTATGAAACACAGGGGAGATGTCTATCTGCATGCAGGCTTTCAACTTCCTCCCCCATCACTAAACCTGCTGCTGACAGTAGAAAATGTTGATGAACCGGTCAGCTGTGAAAAGTGTCGGCGAAAGGATATTGCAGTGAAATGAAGAATGCAGTGTGCAATGAATACTGTGTGTGTGTGTATCCATACACAAACACACCTGTACACACACGCACACGCACACGCACACACACACACACGCACGCACGCACGCACGCACGCACGCACGCACACACACACACACACACACACACACACACACACACACATATATATACATACAGTGCATGCAGGTCAGGACATGGAAACATAATGGGAAATGATTATATAGCAAAATGTGGCCCATACCAGTTTACTCTCAAAACTGCGCTAATGGGGAACATGCATGCTAAGTACTCGTGGGATGGTGTGGGGGGTTGCAAGGTTGTGAAAGGCTTGAAAGGTGCTCACATCACCATCGACACAAAGGAAAAACTTAGTTCACCTGCAACACACAGTGGACAGTGGACACAGTAGGATCCATTTTCAGATGTGGGTACTTCAACATTAATTGATGATGACTTGATTAACATCATCAGGAATTGACTTGCTCACATCAATGAAAACCTATATCTCACCTATACTAATATACAGAAAGAGGCTGACATCAAACTATATTATCTATATGGACAAATCTATAGAAATTGCTCCGATACAATTAGAACATGTGCGGTATAATACCCCCCTTAAAAAAAAAAAAATCTTCTATTCAGCTTCAGCCATTACTTTGAATTTCAGGGGGTCACCGAGAATGAGCGCCTCTGATTTGATCAATCATGTTTACTTAACAGGGTTAATTTTTCAGTCAAAATTCAGGGACAGTGACCCCCTCCAGTTCTGGAGAAAAGACAAATTTTCAGCAGCAACTACCTATGTTCAAACACACTTCCCCCTGTGTTTATATACTGTGTGTGTGTGTGTGTGTGTGTGTGTGTGTGTGTGTGTGTGTGTGTGTGTGTGTGTGTGTGTGTGTGTGTGTGTGTGTGTGTGTGTGTGTGTGTGTGTGTGTGTGTATATATATATATATATATAACCCCCTAACCTGGTCCTCCAGGTTGGGGGTTGGGCATGGGGTTAACAACCTCACCCTGTAAAAAAAAAAGCATGTTACGGAAACGACGAGAAGAGGCCATTCTGGTAAGGAGCAAATGGGTGGGGCTCGTCGCCCAATGTTCCAGAAGGAACGGGAGGAACTAACTAACTAACTAACCAAGACCTCGCTATGGAATCCTGAAAGTGCCACAATGATAGAGAGATAAATTAATAAACAAATAAATGTGGAAATATAAAGAGGAATAAAAAATAATGAATATAATAATAAATAATTAAATGTGGAAATACAAAGATGAATTAAAACAATTTGAAAATATATTCAGAAAATGATTGATAAATCTGTTAATTATTATAGAAATTTAAATTGGTGTGAATCACAATTTATTACTGATTTATTTTTTCCACATTTATTTTTTATCCATTTTTAGATTTATTTCCACGTTTATTTGGTCATTAATTTACAAATATTATTCTTAATCTATTTCATTTTTGTGTTATTTATTGATTTATTAATTTCCATATATATTTTAACATTTATTTATTCATTAATTTGCATATATATTTCTCTATTTAGATCTGCTTTTCCCGACGAGCACAAACAGTCAATCAATTTATTTTGGTCTGCCCACTAAGTCCAAGCAGCTGATGACTGGTGACGTCGATGTTCTGTGTTCACAACAACTGGTTACTGGAAACTTTCTACATACACGAGTTAATTCTTAGACGGAAACTGAGGACTGAGTTCCCCAACATGTCGTTCTGTGACGTCACTTAAACGTAAATCACCAATGCGGCACTAATAATGCATGGCATGGAAGTACAGTATATTATGAATAGGAGGAAGTTGGGAAGTTTCACAATTCCCAGTGACCTTGAACACAGCATTAGCTGTAGCCGGCCAAGTGAAATCACTTATGGCAGAAGTTGAACAAGAGCTGAAAAGTGAACTCAGACAAGCTATTTTAACTCTTGCTCAGTGGGTGGAGGAAAATAGTGAATCAGAATTTATTTTTACGAGGGTGGAAGCTGTAATGGAGAGTCTTGGCCAAATATCCGCGCAGACAAATATGGATATTGATGAAGTTGTACGGCACAATCTGCAATTAGTAGCCATACAATTTAGGTAAGGATCTGACTAGAGGCCATCAGCAGCTGGATGATGTCCATTGGAAGTTCCTCTGGACGTAATGAAGTCCTACATTATGCAGGGTTTACAAGTAGGTTGGAACCAAACAAATACATCTGTGAGTGATTACTCGGACTTTGTGGGAGGACCAAAAAAAATTGATTAACATCTTGTGTGAGAAATATATATGTAAATGAATGAATAAATAAATATATGTCAAAATGTATGGAAATAGATAAATAAATATCTTTGGAAATAAATTACCAAAAAAATTGAAAATGAATAAAAAATAAATGTGGAAAAAATAAAGCGGTAATAAATAAATACTTTTTTGTTTATTCTTTTTATGTATTTATGATTTTTTTATTTGATGGTTTTAACAAAGCATTTAATGTAAATGGACTTGTTCTTAGCAACTGGATCGATCAAATCAAAGTAAGGCATTTACTCAATGCACTGCTTTATAAAAGCTGTATATACTATACAGTATATAATTCTTCTCGGTGAATAACTGTGTTTCCCCATGTAATCTTACAGGAATATTTAACTCCACGGTTTAACATTTTAGTACCATTTATAAATCAAACTCGGTTTTGAAAATACGTTGAGAGATAAAAATAACACAAAGGAACACAAATCTGAAAAAATCGAATTTTCCTTCAAAAAAGGTTTTTTCAACTTATTGCTCCTGGCGAGTTCAGAAATGCACGAGATGGCGGCTTTTGCTGTGGTTGGACACACACACACACACACACACACACACACACACACACACACACACACATATATATATATATATATATATATAGTTTATATTACTCCCAAAGAAAAATAAGAAGAAGATAGAAAGAGGAAACAAATTAGCTAGTCAAATGAGATGAAAGAGCATCAACATACTGTATTTCTATGAAACCCACACAAATCCCCATTTCCATCCATCTATCTATCTGCAATCCATCACACATAAGAATACTTTTTTATAACATATTTTTTCTGTTATGCAAGCTTATGGGACAAATCCAACAGAGGAGAAATTCCTAAGATGAATTAGAATGTTTTTTTAGCATTTAGAAATCAAAACAAACTCAGTCCTCTTTGAATCCATCTTCCCTCTATTTTGTTCTCTTTGGGAAACCACCAGAAGAGTGTAGGGTTTTGTAAAACCATAAGGTGTGCGTACCTTACACCAGCGGTGAAGTGCAGGGTATACACAGCTATAAGGAGTGTACCTACTGCGGCTGCGTCTTGTGCCTGCACCTGGGGGTTGGTTGTATGTGTGCGCCCCTGGGATGCGGGATCTCCTCATGCTCCCTGGTACTGGGTAATGCTCCTGAGGGCTGGGCGTGGGGGTTGCTCCATGGCCCTCTGGCTTCTCTGGGGGCCCGGGGGTCTTCTGTGGCTACAGGGCAGGGTACTCGGGGCTTTCCTGCAGCCGTAGGGTGTCTACAGGGCTGCGGAGTTGGGGGGGCTTCGGGGCCCTTTCCGTTGCTTGAAGGCGCTGCAAGATAATAGCGACCTTCTACACCAGTACCAATGGGGATAAGTCATGTACACTCACAGGTGGACATCTTACACACACGCACACACACACACACACACATACAGGCACACACACACACACACACACAACCACACACACACACACACACACACACACACACACACACACACACACCCCCCTCCAGCCTTCACAGTTCTCCATCGGAGATGTCCGATACGCAACGCAATTCGCCGCCCGATCCATCTTATATGTTGACTACTAACCATGTCAGTAGTGTTGAAAATAAACTTCCAAAGCT
Source organism: Zeus faber (assembly GCF_960531495.2). NCBI lineage: Eukaryota > Metazoa > Chordata > Actinopteri > Zeiformes > Zeidae > Zeus > Zeus faber. The sequence goes on from NC_137210.1 coordinate 1,502,242, forward strand.
TTTGGAATCTTATTTGGTGTTTTATTAGTCCTAATGCCGCGTTAGACGCGTACCAGGCGACTGGAACGCGTCTATACGTTGACTTTGTATGGAGGCGCGCCGCCCCGGCGCTTTTAGGCATTAGGCATTAGGACTAATAAAACAGGCGTTAATGGGACATGACTCCTGCTGCTGTCCGCTTTGAGTAAATGAGGAAGTGATCCGCGGTGGAAAACGAGTGATATATCATAGCGATTTTATAATCATAATAGGGAATGAATGGCTGCGCTTTTTTTTTTTCTGAGTTTTTGACGCTTGTCATGTCAAAGCCCCTTAAGAGCCGCATGAAACCAGCCAAAGAGCCGCATGAGGCTCGCGAGCCGCGGGTTGGCCAGGCCTGGTCTATAGTCAATAGCCAGTATTGATTGGTTGCTCTTCTGTGGTTAATGTTAATTCCATCCTTACTCCCTGAAGTCAAGCAGCAGAAGTTAAGCGACAGTTTTCTAAAACTACTAGCCCATTTTTGAGTGAACTAAATATGGAAGAGTAGGGTATGTCACTGATTATAACACAGGGTGTTCATCCTTTGCTGGCCGCTTAAAAAAAAAAAATTATTTGGGCAAAAATTAAGGGTACCCACTTCTCCAGGCACCACGACACCACTGCCTACCACCTAGAACTACACATTTTCCAAAAATATCTAGATGGAGGACTTGGATTGAGAGCTTTAAGGGGCATTTCTGTGTTCTGTACAGTATTCAACAGCTGGTTAATTAACGGCAGAACAGGGAACAAACGTAAAGCAAAGTGAAATGTTTCATGTTCAAGTGACAATGAAGGGGCCAATCACAAATGAGGCCAGTCCCTGAGACCTCAATCTAAAGGGGCCATCCACAGGTATAGAATGAGGCCAGAATGTGGAATCAAGCAGGCAGGTGTAACGGAAACGAATAAAGGACTGTTATTTTCAAGGTGTCACATGGCATGACCCTGTGGTGGAAAACTACCATTTGTGAAGCCACCTCACCAAGATTAGCATCTTCTGAACTGTTAAGTAAACTTCAGGCTTAGATTTAATCTATGTATTATGTTGATCACAATGTGACTTCTTGTCTTACTATTTTGGTCGGTATGCCATAAAGTCACCATGTTTTAGACGTGATGCAGCCGCCAAAGTGCAAGAAAAGAGCACAATTATTGTTGTGTGTCTCTGAATCTGCTTGAATGCAGAGTTGAGGATAACAATCTTCTCACACATTTCACACATCCATTTATTTTTCCGTTCATTAATAGCTTTTGCTTGATTTTGGATTGTGAAGCCAGACCAAATGAATTATATTTTAGAAAATGACATGTTCTACTTGATTTGGTTTTGTCAATCCTCTGCAGAAAGCAGAAAGCAGAAAGGTCCCTGAAGGCCCGTTTGCTTGAATGGACCCTTTCGTCTTCTACAGTTCTCCTGCAGCTGCAACTGTTACTTCAATTTCTATTACTACTCCACATGAATTGGGTGGCTGTGTCCTGTAGAGTTACTGACAACAGAAGATCTGCATATTTGTACAATCTGGCTACTACCACTATGATATAAAACAGAGTTGGCAGTGAGAGCCCCATGTTTGAACAGCAGATGCCTGATGCATCTATGACCTTAGATACTCTATGTCTCACTATGTCCTTTTGTCTGGCATGCTAATTTCACTTAAAGATGAATCCGTTCCTTTTTGCAAATATTGCTGCAATGGTGAATCATATTGGCTTGAATGCCAATTAACACTATGTGTCAGTCTCAACAATAATTATAGCATAAGCCAAATGTGGACAAACTGCATCAGCAAAGAGGCTCAGTGGTCACAGGTCAATACACTTAACAAGACTGTGTAACTTTATACCGACTGTATAGAGATGGGTGAACTAAAATAAAGGCATTTTCTTTTTTAACCCCTTAGAGCTTCTCAAAAGAAAGTGGTACATTATAATGTCATCTTCTTTAATGACGTGGTGGTATATTAAGTTCAAGTTTAAGTTTAAGAGATTATTTGTCACATACATACACATACGGTCATACATATATGCAGTGAAATGTCATGACACCCGGTGATTACACACAATAAGCTCTATAAGTCGAAAAATACAAAGAATACTCAAATGTGCGTAATCGACACGCGGTGCTCGTGCAGGCGGCCACAAGGGGCGGCGCCACAATTGTGATTCTGGGTTCTATAACTATATAATAGGATTAATTGTCTGTGTTGTATTAAATATACATCTAAATCCTCCCAAATGAAACTTTACCATAACTTACCTCTAGTTCTTACCTCACAGACTAGAAATCCTAACAACACAGGGAAATTAAAATTTTCAGGTGTCGGAAAATAGACAAACTGTCTCAAAATTTACCGTGGTGGGTATATTCCTCCCTTAGAGTTTTTTTGTGTTTGCACAAACTTCTTGACAAAACCTTCATCCTCCAGATAGTCGGTTCTGCGGCAGGTGGTTCAATCTGAGCCCTCACCTATATTACAGCCCCTATTTTTTTCTGAAGTGTGGGAGTGAGCTGTGGGTAAAGAGCGAGGGGAGGCCACTGAAGACTTTCAGCACTGAGAGTAATTAAATTGAGCTTTAAAATGTAAACATATCATAAAACAACATCGGGCTCTGCTGGTTTTAATGGGTGCTCTGTTGAAGGATTGCGGGGATCATTAATCGTGAGTGATAGCGTGCTGTGGGTACAATAGATGCTGGAGAGGTCGTAATATTAATACTCTAACCTCACAGATGCCGGAGAATTCGATAAGATATGGTGCAAATTCCCGTTTGATTTCAAAGAGAGTTAAAAACCAAACCTGATGAGCAAAATGGCTAAAATATGGATAAGTGCGAAAATTGTTTGTGAGATTCTTTTACGATTGAGTTATGAACCAGACCAGACCAGTTGTACCACCCTTCACAGTTCACAGTATCACAGTTGTAGTTTATGGATCTAGCAAATCCATGCAACCTCTTCAAATAGCCTGGAGACAAAGGGAAAGCTTAATGGGACTGTATGTTGATGAATTGGTGAATTGATGAATGGGGATGGTAGCTCAGGTGGTAGAGCTGGTTGTCCTGTAATCTAAAGGTTGCTGGTTCGATCACAGGCTCCTCCTGCTAGCATGCTGTAGTGTCCTTGAGCAAGACACCTGACCCCTAATCGTCCTGATGGCTCTGTCCATTGTTGTTTGAACAATTGTAAGTCACTTTGGATAAAAGCGTCTGCTAAATGTATAGTTATTTCACCTATTATTAACCTCTTATTTTATAATACATGATAGTTACTGGTTACCTAACCCATCACTTGAAGGAACATTTATGGAGCACATGCTGTATACATTAACTAACTTTTTGAAGACATGTATTAATCACAGTATATATAAAAATCACAAGTTCTGTTCAATGCTTAATAAAACAAAAGAAAAGAAAATTAAAGTAATTGTCCAAAATAAGCACTAGACTTAAAATAAAAATCTGCATTGTAAAAAATGTTAGGAAACTTGGCAGCATTGAGCATCCTATATTTTTTTAACAAAATAAATCTCAATGAAAAATAGGGTCAAAAAACTCTGAAGATAAAGTGCAAAACAGTAATACAATGAACATTGTGCATCACTTGTAGTGTAACAGATTATATAGAAGTTAACAAGAAGAAGTGCAGCTGCTTTAACAAACATTTTACTTAAATACAATTTTGATTAAATCAAAAACCAAATAATTATGGATAGTAGCCAATGGCGCAATTACAGACGGTGCAACCGGTGCAGCTGCACTGGGGCCCAGTGGCCGCAAGGAGCCCATCCCATCGGCGCACCAACGATGGGGCAACCTCCATCGGCGCACCAGCGATGGGGTTTTGGGATGGGATTTGCATGATTCACAGTTCAATAAATCCATTATTTATCTTGAACTGGCCCTTTACACAGTCCCTAAATTCATTTTAGCTCCTGTCTCTTTAAGGCCCCCTCCCTTGAAGCCCACTTTCTTCTGATTGGCCAACATCTGTAAGCCTGCCTTCCAGATGTTGGCCAAGAGGGATCTAAACGTTCAATGATTTCATCTTATCAGTTCACCAGAATCTGTTTCTGAACAAATTTGAGGGGAGATATAAGCAATCCAGTTGCTGAATCTTCACTCATAATAGCCTCTGTGATGTGGGGATGGAATGGTTTGAGTAGCCACACCTGACCTGGATCTAGGTGATTGGGTCAGTGTGGCTGCATCAAACAAGTTTATAAAGACAGTTGTGAATGCTGTGTGTTTGTTGCTGAGGAGTGCTGAAGGAATGTCCTGAGTTGAGATAAGAGGATCTGTAGGGAGCGGCTGCACAGCCTGTGAGCACACCACAGCATCACAACAGGAGACATGTGAGGGACAAGAGGGATTTAATTCAACAGCTCAAATCATACATCACTAAGCTGCTGGACCATCTAAACAGAAACATTTAGATGTGTATAGGACTAAATTCTCCTGACTCACAGTATTTACTTGGGCCGGGGAGGGGACTTATTTACAGTTATTGTCTAACTTCTATAATCGGACTTTGTTTTTTTATTCCAATCAGTGCAGCGGCTGCATCCACAAGTGTTTATGAAGTGTGGACACACTGCATAACAAGACTTATGTTCGCTACGTAGGCTGGCGTATTTAGCATTTTTTTGTCCTGTGCAATATGAGAAATTCACGACTGTAGATATGGCTCTCAAGCTATATATTTACATAAACATCTTTCTCATGAGTTGGTGCCTCTGCCAAATGTGCATTTAGAGGGAAAAATGCACAAACACTCATCTACAACAGTGGGATCTGTGCAGAAGTGACGATGGGCGAGACAAGCGGCCCTCGCCAGCCAATCAGACGTAAGTTGAGTCGGGTGCTTAGACCCCGCACTCTCAGCCAGCCTGAGAAACAAATAGAAATAAAGCTTCTCTAAATTTTCTATTTTTAAATTCCAACATTCCACAAATACAAAACTTGAAAAATTACAATAATTTCCGGACTATTAAGCGCACCTGAATATAAGCCGCACCCACTGAATTTTTAAAAATTATTTATTTTAAACATAAATAAGCCGCAGATGTCTATAAGCCGCAGGTGCCTACCGGTACATTGAAACAAATGAACTTTACACAGGCTTTAACGAAACACGGCTTGTAACAAAAATTAAAAAATAGCGGTAAACAGTAGCCTACTAAGAAAGTCATTGGTCACTATCTTCCTCCTCCTGCGCACTGAAACCACTGAAGTCATCTTCTTCGGTGTCGGAGTTGAATCGCCTCAGAATAGCTTCATCCGATGTTGGATTGTTTTCATTGTCGCTCTCTTCACTTTCATCCGGAGGCAAATTCCCCCCTGAGCTCATGCTGCCCTCTTCAACACGCAGAAGTCCAGCCTTTGGAAACCCGTTGATGATAGTGGATTTATTGACAATGCTCCACACTGTCAGGACCCACTGACAGTGTGGAGCATTGTCACCCCCTCAAACTTCATTGCGGTGGCGATTGTTTTGGCCGCCGTCTGCTCGCTGTGTGTTGACCCAGTCTTCGAGCTCATTTTCTAGTTCGGGCCATCTGCTTTTCTACCCCCTGAAAGCTTTTGTTGTCTTTTTGCACCGAGTCAGTTCCTCACGCTGCTGTTTCCAACGTCTTATCATTGCCAAGCTCCCATGCAGCAGCTCTATTTCCTTTTCCAACAGCCAGATCGATCGCCTTCAACTTGAAAGCTGCATCATATGCATTTCTTTGTGTCTTTGCCATGATGAGGGTGACGAAATGACGACCGCAAATGATGGGAAGTTTGAGTGCGCTCGATTTAATCAAAACAGTTACATTGTTTCACCTTAACCCGTTCGGCAATTTCATTGGTCTATTGAAAGCTTCATGCTGCCAAAAAACTGAGCATACACTTACATAATGTGTTTTTTGCTCAGTTTTTTGGCGGCATGAAGCTTGTGAAAGCGGTTCAAAGCGTGGATAAAAAGTAACGTCTTATAGTCTGGAAATTACAAACAAACACATACAGGCGTCCCATCACAAGCGCACCAACCACACCTGCTTCGAGTGCACCCCAGCAACCTCCTGGCTGCATTCCTCTCCTTTCCTCCCTTATTTACTGCCATATCTATGACAGGAAGAGGCCACGTGACCAGTTGTAGTTCCAATTTTCCTGGACCTAATTTACTGTTTTTCAGTGACATTTTTGTGTAAATGTCGTTTGTTTGTTTGTTTCTATGTTTATTTATCTCACCCGTGGTGATTCTCCCCCTCTTGGAGTAGTGATCAGTTGTTTATAGACCCAAACATGATAAATAGTTCTAGGGGGGTTGGTGGTGGTTCTCTATAACCAAAAACTGTGCTCTTGTCATCCTACAGGTCATCCACAGGACAGAGTTATTGCAGCAGTTCTTGATGATTTAAGAATTAATAAAGAGTTGCACTGCAGGTTGAGAACTTGAACTCCACTTGCAGACTAACTCTGTGATAGATTCAATGGCATACAAATACTCTGTGCTATATGCCCAGCATGCTGACAGCACAGGTTAATTAAAAAAAAAAAAATAATAATAAAATAAATGGAATGGAATACAGCAAGTAATTTGCAGTGGACATTTTTACTGACTTGGAAAATTCCCATTGGATTGAAATTGCAGATTTCTTCTGAAATGATTACAAATCACTAGACTTCCCTGTCTAACACAAGTCCATTGCGAATAGGGCGAGTCCAGTGCGAATTCTGAACATTTGCAAATTCAAAATTCCCAAGAGATGGATATGCAGTTTTTGTATGAATACCAGCCACATTAGCTCTGTGGCCCCAGTGCAGTAGGTTTCCGGTACTTGCATTAATTATCCCTGGCGTCCAATGGCTCATTGAAAAGTTTCAACACGCATATTACATGTTGCAATTTCAATGGCTGTTCTTGCATTGTTTGTGATATAAAACATAATTGTTGGTTTGGCCGTTTTACCGTAAAAAATGTTTTGGAAAGCACAGCCACACAAAAGTTCTCTCACAGTGTCAAGAGATTGATTAAGTCGGGGAGACAGGGAAGTATTGTTACACCGGGTTGGTTGTAACACTGTCAGTTTGACCAATCAGAAACACGTACACTCCCATTTCCTTTTTGAGCTCTCAGGAGAAGTGACATGTCTCTCTCAGCAATATTGTGGATTTTATGACCAAAATTCTGATTTCCAGGTAAGAAAGTAACATTTTTTTTAATCAATATTATTTTTTGCCTAGCATTCATTATATTGTAGATACAATGGTTTGTCTTACACTACTTAAAGTAGCAGTTTTTCTAATTAAATTTGATGCTTTGCATTCAGGCCAACTTCAAACCCACATGCTAAAGCATGGTTGTAACAGTTCATTGAAAATGTTAAAAACGTCCATTTCCCAAAGGAGGACAAAGGAAAACGCCCAGTGGGCAGAGAAAGAAGAGACAATCAAAAATCATGACAAACTGTATATACCTGTGAAACAAGCACTTGAAGAGGAAGAAAAGAAGAGGAGCACTGGAAAAAAAGTTGTTTTTGTGTCAAATTCCCTTTAAATTGTTCACTCTATTCAAAACAGTTTGTTCTTTATTCTTCAATAAAGTTCTTGCATAAACTGGATAGTGTGGATCTTATTTAAGAAAATGACCTCACTGTTACATCTATCCACAGCTAGTGTTCTCATCTCACCCCAGTAGTGGGATAGGTTGTAACAACGGAACTTTTTATATTTGACATTAACTCACATAATCTATGATTGTGTAGTAGTGATACAAGTGTGTTTTATTTGTAGCAGACAAATATGGGAACCGTGTATCAACATTTGAGAGATCTAAGACAAACAAACAGAGTTACTCATGCTCAAACAAAAAGTCTTACTATCATTCCCGGTCTCCCTTCTCCTTGCTTTTCTGATAGAAAATTCTTATCTACGCATGCAGCGAAAATGTATTGCTTTGTTGCTAGCTGATGTAAAAAGAGGAGAGAAGTAGTCGGTTTTTTGGTTGAAAGCCGTGCTCTTCCCCTTGGTGGAAAACGGGAGCTGAAGAGCCCAGATTACTGTTCTCCTTAACTAATTAGCCACAGGTAATTAATGTGGAGGAAAAAAATCAAAAATGGCTGCACCTGTCTAATTATATACAAGTCAAACTGTGCAGAGTTGGATCCAAAAAGTGATGAGTGATGAAAGTCTCTAGGCTGGGAAGTCTCCTTGCTGACAACCTGTTTAATTACATTAAAGAGGAAGTTGTTAATTAATTACTGCATTGGTTGACTGGTGCTGGAACCTGGAGACACAGACTCTGTTGAGGTTGCCAGTTTAGGGCCGCCGCCTTCTTCTTGGTGGGCGCAGAACTTACTGTATTGTTTGTTATGATGTTTGATTTTTCTACATTATAAATGTGACATTTTCATTATGTATTAAAATAATACAAATACTTGCAAAATAATACAGAATTGCAAAAATGCACAATTCCACCATTTATTTTGAAATTCTACAAACGAAGAAGTAGACACTTTATAAAGGCAGATACATTAGAAAGAGGATGCAAAATCTCCAGCCTGACCAGCCTCTCTAGTCTTTAGTCAGTTCACCCTAAGAAAAACCAGAATAAGTCAACCCTAGGGCAGCACGGAGGGACGGTCAGAACGGCAATGGGTTTGAATCTGTTCTCAGGTATCGTGTTGAGGTTGCTAAGTTTGCATGGGTTTTCCCAAGATTATCTGGTTTCTCATAAACTACAAAGCAAAGCGGATTAAACTATTTGGAAACTCAAATTGCCTCTGGGTGTGGATGGTTTGTGAGTGAATGTGTGCGATAGACCTTCCCAACTGCCCAGCTGCTCCAGCACACCTGTGGCCCTGACACAGAAAACGATAGGGTGAAAGTCCTACTGTATAATGTCAAATTTCATAACAAAGAACCAAAGGAATAAAGACTACAAGTAAGAAGACAAGTAAGATTTCTAGCTATAACCGCTATAATCGCTAATTAGGCTAGATGTGTCCTGTGCATAAAAAACCTATTGTTGTCACTGGTTGTTCTCATAGTAAAAGTTTAATAATTCACATAATTGCATTTGGAAATGCATTTAGTTACACAAATTCACACCGGGTGCTGATTTAATCAAATCAGCGGATGTGATCGGCGGAGGTGATCAGTTTATAGCTCTGCAAAGGCGATATAAACCGATCACATCCGCCGTACCTTCCAAGCAGCTTCCTGGTATGAGCCAATCAACTTGATAGTGTTTTAATTGGTGATATCACATGCATTACTAATCTTTGAAATATAATATCAACTATTTGGGCAGGCAGAAAGAAAGCCTTTCCATATCTATTCTATGATCTTTAACACTGTAATTGTCTAAAAGTTGGCTAATCTATGAGTTTTAAGTTTTTGATTTGTCATTGACTGTCTATGAGCAAAACGCCTCGATCTAACAGACACGTGATAAGATAAGTGTGGTTTGGGGGTGGTGTGGTCTGAGCATCTACACCTGTGCTGGGTCTAGGTAATTGGGGCCCACGATCAGTGTGGCTGGATACCTGTTGCTGGCTGGTTGGTCTAACAAGAAACAGGTAAAACCCCCATCCCCACACACATGTGCATCTACTCCTGGGCTTATTCCACCAAGCCCAATCTCTACAATAAACTGTGATTTCTAAACCCCATCGTCTGGGTCTTTGTGGTGGAGGGCCCTGAAACTGCCACAGTGGCACCTGAATAGGGACTCTCCGGCACGGGGAAGGGACACAGAAGGACCATCAGACTACGCCCTTGGGCCACCAGCTGGTCAATGGGCAGCCCCGGCACCAACCACCTCCCGACTGGCACCAGCAGCACCCAGGGTGTCCAGTGGAGGACCGAAAGAGAAGCAGCGGCAACTACCATGGGTAACTGGCTGCAGCTAGCTCCTCCACCTAGCGAGGCCACCCCTCCAAGCAGCCTCCGCAACAGCCAAGCCGGGCCACGCCTCCACCAGCCAACACAGCAGCTCGAGGTCCCATACTCCGGAAGGGAGGAGGGGAGTCTGCATCGTCGCCCTGGGGGAGGGTCACCAGTGGACCGTGCTGTTCCGGGGAACCTGTTAACCAGTAAGGGGACCAGTTCATTTTTATTGGACATTTTGTTGGTCTGATATATGGGAACTCTGATTCAGAGTCCAGTGTTTAATTATTTTAGGTATGGTAACCCTGTGTTGGTGTCTGCCTTCTTTAGGTATGGTAACCGTGTGTCAGGGTCTGTATTTTTAGTTATGGGAACCCTGTTTCAGAGTCCAGGCATTTTTTTTTCTGCTTGGTGGGAGAGGGGGGGGATAGGCCTCAGTTTAGTGTTGGGGGTATGTGGTGTGAGGATGGTGTGGTTTGAGCAGCCACACCTGTCTAGGTAATTGGGGCCCAGGATCAGTGTGGCTGCATACCTGTTGGTTGGTCGTTGGTTGGTCTAACGAGCAACAGGTAAAACCCCCATCCCCACACACAGGAGAGGAGCCCTTTTCATGACATGTGGCAATCTGCTCCTGGGCTTATTTCACCGAGCCCACTCTCTACAATAAACAGTGTTTTCTAAACCTCATCGTCTGTGTCTCTGTGCTGAAGGGGCCCTGAAATTCCCACAGTAAGATACAACTTTATTAATCCCTATGGGGAAATCAGCATCAACGAAGTTGTACTATGTACAAAGTACAAAATTTGTCTCAGTGTATATGCTTTGAGTGACTTACTATTGCATTTGAACGAGATAATACTTATCTTGTATAATATCTCAATAGTATTTTTTTTTCTTCAACCTGGCAAAATAAAAATAAACAAAAAACTGTAAAGCTTGCCCTGCTTGTCTCCTTGTTCTGTGAACCTCCCCTCACCCTGCACACTTAGAGTTGGGTGAGGCCCCTGTCCTGGCCCCCAGGCTGTGAAGTCAGCCCTGACATAGCAAACCCTGTTTAGTGAGCGCAATCTCACCAATCAATAACTTCTTGTTTGTGGGCTCTACGGGAACCTGGGCCCCTTTGACCTGGTTCCTCTGGGCCTTTTGTACTGTCTTAAGGATGCCTTAGTTGAGCTTGCCTATGGTGCTGGCGTGTGTGTGTATGTGCGTCGTGCGAAGGGGGTGCTGATAGAGTGGCTCCAGCACTGTAAAGGAGCAGATTCAAATCAGCTGAAAATCCCTTCCCCGCTCCTTTCTCCTCACACATGCACACATACACACACTTTCTCTCTCTCTGCTACTTCCGCGGCAGGCCAGACTCCAGATGGTGCTGCCATTTATGCATCCTTGAATTTTATTTTCCTGGCACGTAGAGAAACTGGCACTCAGTGGGTAGAGAAGAGAGTGTATGGTGGGGAGGATCTCTTCCCAGAGGCCAGTGATCGAGGGTGGAGGGCTGAGGGAAGGATGAAGTCTTGATACAGTGTTGAAAAGCATATGTGGATAGATGCAGGACTTCAAGATACAGTTTAAAGTTTGCATTTTTAAAAAACTGTATTGATTCTTGTTTTTTTTTAAATGTTTAACTCGTGTTTAGGTGTCTGTCAAAATTATCAAATATTTACTATCCTTTTTTTAAATTAACTTTTATTAAAGTAACTTAGCTTGTTTCATCAAGGTTACAGAAATAATGTGACTTACCGCAGACTTGAGGTACTTTTGGTGGCTTTTTACCTTTTTTCACATCATTCGAAAGTGGAGAATCAGAGCTTCAAAACAAGGTGTCACTTGTGCAAATCTATCACAAGCTATGGCTCGTTAATGGCTGTGGCAAACTGTGTTTCTGAGATAATCACCTTCAAAGTTTTCCCCCACACTTGGCTTCATTCAGCCAGCTCCCAGACTGCAAATGGGTTGGAGGACCAACAGAGCCGCATGGCTACTTGTCACATGGCCACTTGGCATCTTTGCAGGTAAACTTGAGAATCTTGTGCATTGCTACTTGTTCATAATCTGCATCACCAACCTCAATGGACTTCATCACGTCATCAACTTCTTCCTTTGTAACAGCAACGGGCGTACCATTGGTCTCCTCCGGTGGTTCTTGAAAAAAATTAAGATTCATCTTCACATTCAGGTTGAAATGTGCTGTTTGAAATGTTCTCCAAGTCTGGGATAACGGCGGTATCAAATTCAACGTGGCTGTTGGATGACTGACTATCATCGCGGAAAATGAAGTCCAGTACGTACTGCTTACACTGACTTGGAGCTATCACAGTGGTGAGATTAAGGTCCCCGATATGATTTAGATCTTCTGCCACCCGCTTCTCGTAATCCATAACAACACGGAGATTAAAGTTTTCACAGACAAGTGAAACTGGACCCTCGTCTTGTTTACGGAAGTGACGTCAGCATGACTTCTTTGGTGGTATACGTTGGGATACGCCCCCTCCACAATGATGTCTCCATGTGTGTGTAAAAGTACTACGATTAAAAGGTTGAACTCTATCAAAACGATTTCACATTGTGACTTCACATCACATAGAATATGGAGGAATGATTTTCACCTGGATGGTCGCTTAAAAGGAAAAGATCGATCTGCGTTGTTCAGCACTGTTCAGCGTCTCGGTAAGTGAACTGTGTTTCCCCATGTAATCAAACGCGAACATTTAACTCCGGTTTAACATTTTTCTACTATTTATAAATCGAACTCAATTTGAAAATACGTTTAGAGATGCGCAAGATAGCTGGTTTGGCTGCAGTGGGTCATATATATATATACATTACATTACATTACATTTGGTCATTATATATATATATATATAAACATGATGTACAATGAGTGCAACGTGCAAGCAGCATGTTTTAATTTGGCATTCGTTAAGAGTACTATTAACTATTAAACAAGAATTCTGTGGAGCAGGCAGCGCAGCACTGTGTCCCTGAGTCCCACATGTTGTGGGTGTTCGCGTGTGAGGCCGGCTGTTTGTTTTCCGTTGTTTTGATCGCCCATGCTTGTGTGTTTGGGCTGGCTCTTGCGAGCCTGCGTGCGCCTGGCGTGGAGCTGATCGCGTGCCAAGTGCTCCCCACGGGCCAGCTGCGCCTTCCACTCTGCTCAGTGAGCGTAAACGCCGAACCGACACTCTGCTGCAGGGAGCACTCTCACACACTCTCTTGCTCTCTCTCTCTCTCTCTCTCTCTCTCTCTCTGCCATGCACACATTCCCACCGCACATCACACACACCCCATCTCTTTCGCTTGTCTTTTCTTTTTCCGTCTTGCACCAGAGCGACCCCTCTTTTTCCTTGCCCTCCCCTCTTCCACCGTCCCTATCTCTCTTCCTCTTCCCTGTCATATTATTTCATTAAAAACTGTAAAATATATTTAAAAAAATGTACTTGAATATTTGAACAGGCTGTATAATCTACACAGGAAATAAGTCAGATAATGCCATGGCCAATTTGATCACTTTAACCTTGCAATTTAATGGACATTTATCTATTTACAACGTTTGCATCAAATTCAATGCTGAATGTATCAACATACAGTATATGATGTTTTGCAAGTGGTGCTAGTTGCTGTGTAGTAGTTTATTATAGTTTCAATATATTTAATATAAATGTTAATCAAATAAAATATAAAATGTCTCGTGAGACTAATATGAATGGAAAGCTATCACATCTTTCAACACCCCAATATTAAAAATATTGTTTTCAGCTGCACAGGCTTGATGACTTATGAGTACCACTTTCAACTTCCATAACTTCAAAATGCCACATGGTTTGCGTGTGGTAGGCGAAACTGCCACAGATGACGGTTTTATACTCTGGGGGAAATTCATTCTCTGCATTTACCTATACTAGCATCTGACCTACTGTATCTAGGAGCAGTGCGCTGCCACGTAGCGGGCCCAGATAGCTGTTAAGGCAGGGATAGACTGGGACAAAAAAATGGCCCTGGACTTTTTTACACAGACCAGCCCACCACAACCAGCCCACAGATAGATCCTCCATCTCCACCCCATCGATACACATACAAACACAACAGCTCTTGAAACCATCACTTATAAGCATAATAGATGGACACTCGAGGCTACTCTAACACTAAAACAGAGCTATGTTAAGAGCAAGTGAAATTTTGTTGCCAGCAGGCCACCACTGTGAGGATACCATGATAGATTCAGTCAGTCAGTGTTTCATGAATGTCTATTGAATGAATATTTGAACAGGCTGAATAATCTATTTCAACACTTGAAATAAGTCAGATAATGCCATGGCCAATTTGATCACTTTAACCTTGCAATTTAAAGGACATACTGTTCAGGTCAGGTCTACAATAAGGTTGAAACAAAAAATAACTACATTAAATGTACTGACTGTAGACATTTGTACTTCTAAAGTGCAGTTTAACAATGAATAATACTTAAATAAACAAACAAACTCTCAATAATATCTACAATTGAACAACAAGTAAGTACTGTACATTTTTTGGCATGCTGCTAAGGTACAGAGCATTACTCCTAGCTGGGTATTGCTGGTCCATAAATGATAAATAATATCTAAAATTGATATTTCTGATGCTTGAAGGCATCACGGTAGCATATCCGACAGGCCTTGAATGCATTGAAACATATATACGCTTCATGGCAGAGCACAATTGTATAAAATAGGACACATTGACACAGCCCTTAAAAGGTCAACATGGACAATGTTGGTTTTGGTTTGACCCCAAATGTCATGAAGTCAAAGTTCACCAAGGTTGAACCAAATTTATCAAAATTTTGCTTCAGTACCAAAATAAATGCATTGATCAAGACAACTGCACTGAAATAATACAGATTCATTCAGTTACGAAATTCTGAGGTCACCAGTGCTGATGCGACTGGGGGGCCTTAAACGAGATATTGAATTTATGGGCGGTATCTGTCTGATTCCAAGGTGCCGTCTATCCAGTGTTTGTTCGCTGCAATTTTGCATTATCTCATCTTTCTCAGAAGGCGAGAGCTAATTGCCAACGCGCCATTCTGTTGGGTTCAGCAGAGAATTCTCAGTCGGGGTGCTCGTTTTCAGGACCCCGCCATTCATTAACATTTAGCTCTAAGTACCAGCCTCATTAATGCATCGTATCCACAACAGCACATTCAGGCGGCTCTCCCTCTCTATTGTTCTTAATCGTTCAGCCAATGGAGCGTTGTGTGTTTGAGGTGATTACTTCAGTATTGAGACATAAGTGTTCTTTTCCCCTGTGAAATGTCACTCGGGTAAGCGGGCAAAGAAAAATTTATAAATAAAAAATAATAATGGAGTGAGAAAGGAGGAAATCAGCCAATTTACTTCCGCTTGGTAAATATATATATGTATATATATATGTTTTGTATGTTTACAGCGAGGTCAATGTTGGCTCAGGAAATCACTGGCAATACTCTTGTCTTTCGGTGCCGTGAGAAACAGCACTTGCGGAAGGTTCTGGATTTTTGGCGCGACAGAAACAGCCCCGAAGACACCCAAGCCCCAAATGTCACAGTAACGGCGGTGATGAAGTTGGGTGGCAAATCAAGCAAGCACAACAAGCAAGAATTTGGAAGCTGAGGCAGCGTAGAAATATTTCAGACGCCAATAATCACACACACACACACACACACACGCACGCATGCACGCAGGCACACACACACACACACACACTACCATGAACACACATGCACTGAATTATATCTTGGCAAGTGAGAAAATCTTGAATAAATGTTTTTCTTTTTCTGAGATAAATCAGTAGATTAGAACGGAATGGTCCCCAGTGCACAAGATTAACCCCTTTGAGGAAATGTACGATCAGCTATCTTCCTGAGCAAAGGTAGATAAATCTATGGATTTATTTAAGCTAGATAAGTAGCTTTTAAAAGAGCCAGACAAAGAACAGCTAATTGTTAATGCTTTAAAAAAAGATGTAAAAAAAATTCTGCCTATTGATTTTTGTTTTTTTATTATTATTTTTAGCTTTGTGGAATTTTTGTTTTCACTTGCTATGATCTGATTAGTCTGTCATCATCATTTTGTGTGAGAGGTTTTTATAAAGTTTTTAACTGTCTTGTATCTTTGGCACCCTCCTAATTGGGCCACAGACCCCAGTTTTGTCACCACTGTTGTAGAGATTAACAATTTACAGAGGCCTATTATCACTATTCACGGTAAGTTGCGAACATTGATGCCCTGTGGAAATATTTCCGACCCCAATACTCCATCCCTCTTTGCCTAACGCACACACACACGCACGCACGCGCACACTTACACACACACACACCCACACACACACACACACACACACACACACACACACACACACACACACACACACACACACACACACACACACACACACACACACACACCAGCCTGGTTTTGCGGAGGTCAAGATCAATGGCTCTTTCATTGGTAGATCCTCCAATGTCATGACCTTGAATCAGTAATGTGAGATTGATTGGTTTGTTGACTCTTCTGACAGGATAAACAAATGGAATTAACCTAGGACAGACATCTATCACTCACAAACACGCGCACACACACACACACACACACACACACACACACACACACCCACACAATGTGTTTAAAGACTCGGTTCTCGCTACACCTCTGAGAAATCCTATGACAGTCACAGTGAAGCCTATTAAACAATGCCAAAGCTCATTAAGTCATGTAATAGCTCTCCCTCTGCCTTAATTGCTCCAACAAGGACTCTTTTGAGGATGAATAGCTCATCGGTGGGCTGTTTAGTATTACAGGAGGAGCATGAAGCGATTAGGCCACTGCGGTAACATTAAAGTGTGCTTGAGCCATTACAAAGAACAACTTTAAAAAGAACATTAAAAAGATCCAGAGACCATCCACTACATAATTCACAGTTGAAAAACCTTTCCAGACCTAAATAACAATGTGCAGGTTGGCATACCCAGTCAATTAATGTGTGGGGAAGTTACGTAGCAATCTGATTACATAAACTAATATTTTTTATTTTACCTGGAATTACTGCTGGACATTTTTGTATTGGTATTCGGCACGCCCACCTAAAAATCTGGAATTTGAAAGCTGCCAACTTGAATGTCACATCACGTAGTGGAGACAGGTTGAGCTAGTGCTGCAAACAGAAGAAAACGTTTTTTATTTTAGATTTAGATTAATTTTCGTAAGTGTTCTACTTATATGAAACAAAAAACGTCAACATAACTAAAGCCACTTTCACACTTTGTAAATTACTATGATAACCTTTCAGGCACTCCTTGTGATTTTCACTATTCACACATCCAGCTACATTTAGGAACATTTCCGTCTTGCGCCTTTTCACACATACCATGACAATACTGGAATAGATGGGGCAAGGGACAGTTTGTTCCAGTGTAGATGCAATTGTTTTGACAATCTGTGTTGGCAATGGACGTACAATTTGAATTGGTTTTGTTTTTTTCCTGGCACTCAGAGACCAGCACGTCGGTTTTCACCTCCTGTCTCCCAGCCCCTCCCTCACGGACTTGGTTCTTTCTGCTGACAGAGTGGGAACAGAGCCCCCGTCCCCGGACGGAATAACCATAACCCAATATTCTTGCAATGTATTTAATATTCAGCAACTTCCGGAAACAAGTAATGTTTTTTTGTGATCCATTTGATTCAGAAACACGCATTCGATACATTAAAAGGAATGTCTCTCCCCTGTTGAAAGGGTCTTTCAACAGATGGATGTAACCCCTTGCGTGGTTGTCCCGGCAATGTTATTGCTTCCATTCACGACACAGCTGGCATTTCCCGGAAATGATTCTCGGTCGAAAGTGGGAAATTTATGGAACAACTTTTACGTAACATCGACACCGCCTCCTGTTCCTCCATTACACCAATATGGAGCTGTGGTGTGGGGATCGTGTGGTTTGAGTAGACACGTCTGAATTGGATCTAGATAATTGGGGACCCAAAATCAGAGTGGCTGCATACATGTTGCTCGTTGGTTGGTCTAAAGAGCAACAGGTAAAACCCCCATCCCCTGCTATCATTATAAGGCACTCAGTTCCAGAAAACTCCCATGACTCTTCAACAA
This sequence comes from Zeus faber, assembly GCF_960531495.2. Classification (NCBI taxonomy): domain Eukaryota; kingdom Metazoa; phylum Chordata; class Actinopteri; order Zeiformes; family Zeidae; genus Zeus; species Zeus faber. The sequence goes on from NC_137210.1 coordinate 1,520,254, forward strand.
CCTCTACCTCTCTCTCTCTGTTCACTGGTCTCTATTTCACGTGTTTCCTATATTTCCTTGCTACTATATTTGCTTGACAAGACAATGGATAATAACCCCTAGAATAGCAAGAGAGGGCAGGAAAATGAGAGTGATCAAGCTGTCTTGTCCTGGTGGCATACAGGTTCACTCATCAAACTCTAATTATCACCCTGGAAACCAATGTTCCGCTTTAATTGTTGCGATGAATGAAATATTGCAGAGAGGAGTCGGGGGAGGGGGGGGGTGCAGCCGAGCGGAATAACGGCTTTTAGCTATATAAAGAAAAGAGAGCGAGAGAGGGAGGATGGGGGGTGTAGGGGGCAGTGAAGGTGACTCATGGAAGGAAGAGATGGAGTACGTGAGAAAGAGAGTTGGGCAGCAAATGTGAGAACAAAAGTGAGGAGCATTAGGTGCTAGATGCAGAGCGTTGGGCTGTTTAAGTATGGTCTAATGGTTTTAAGATGAGCACTCAAAGAAGTGTCTGGCCGGCGCTCGTGACAGATTACGCTCAGGGGTGTAATCCCAGCAACTCCCCGTGGGATTGTATCTGAGGCCAAACTATCAAAACTCTGATCCCCATCGACTATTAGATTTCTGTATCATGAGCATGTCATAAATCTTTAATAATGTCTGTCAATGTCAAATAAGATATACCACAAATAAATTAAATTTAAACCAAAAACTTGGTGTACAATGTTTATTTTTTTCTTGTAGGATAAATCCACTGGTCTGGCATTAAGTAGAGTATGTAAGAATATAAGCTTTGTTTAGGTTCATGTTTTCAAATGTAATTTGTTGTGTGTGTGTGTGTGTGTATGTGTGTGTGTGTGTGTGTGTGTGTGTGTGTGGGTGTGTGTGTGTGTGTGTGTGTGTTTTAAAGAATAGCAGACTTGATGCTATTGAGTGGAGAAGACTATAAAGTGGGCAGAGCTGGTGAAAGAGGGTAGAAGTGGAAAATAAATCTCAAAATGAAAACACTTCAAAAAGCATGAGACAGGTTAAAAATGAGAGTTAAATCAGTGACCTATATTTTTGTCTCCAGATGCCATCGCAACCTTGTAAACAGTATACCGTATAGTGTAAACTGTTAATGAGGCTTAGCTTGCGGAGCAGTTCTAACAGACAACTTGACGGGACCACATGCTTAGGGGCCGGCCTATCTAAGCACCCAAGCCCTACCTGCTTTGCTGCCTGCTTGCTTGCTGCCCTTCCTCCACTGCCGCTGCACCCACCTGTTGGGTTCTACTCTTATATCCAATGGGGGGATTCAAGCTCATCACTCCAATATTTCTAGCTAATTAAACATACCTATACTATCTGTACACCTCACCGGGAGTGATGAGAGCCCAGACGCTAAACTCAAATGATGCTAAATAAATAAAGATAATTTTAAATTAAATCCAAGAGAAATCAATCAGAAATACATTTCTTCCCACTGAACTATTTTTGATGTGAAAGACTAGATTGGGGCTTTACTTTTTCTATTCACTGAATGAGGTGTTTGGAGGACTTGTTTCTTTGAATGCACATGGTTTGTAAAGACTGATGGATTGTAATTAATTTTTTATAGAATAACATTCATCTGTTTTGTTACGGTGTATTTTCACAATTAATATGTGTTTGACATAGGAATGCATCTTATAAAAATGTGGTTTGTTTTATGATTTTCATGCATACAAAGTCACCATAATGCAATCGGGATAAACTATTGTAGTCTGATTATGACAAAATGTCAGCTGAGATTCAAAGCTGTCTGAAAGTCTGGATTCTGACCTTTTGCTCAGTGGGTTGTGTCTACAGACAGACAGACATATAGACAGACATACAGATACAGATTACAACACACATACACAAACACCTTTTTAAAAGACTGAATTTGCAAACAGCTATAGATTTTGTTCTTCACTGGTTGACTGGGACTCTAGGGTGTCATCAACTAAAGGAACATGTGGGGCATCAGCATGGAGTTTGAGTTTAATTGAAAACATTCAGGTGAGGTTGCTGTGTAGTGTATCACTGCTCGTATTGTAGTATTGCAACTTGGACTACTGGTTTGACCCTGCACATTTCACTGCTATTTGCTGATCTGCCAACAAGCTTGTGTTCCAGACACACCCCCTATTCAGGTAAGTCCTCTCTTATGTGGGCGTGCTCTTAGCCAGGTGCAACCCTAATCACACGAGCAGCTGTATTCTATCACCTATTTCTGGTCCTGCCCTTGAACCGTTAGCTTCAAGTGTTGGCCCATTTGTAGTCGCTCTCGTGTGAAGACGCTCTGTGTAAAGACGCACGTCTACCTCTGCACGTCAAATAGAAGTGCATTACTGACTAAATCTGTTTTATTGTTGTCGTTTGTTGTTGTCCTTTTGCTGTTGTTTTTCTTGTTATTATTGCTGGTTCAGTCTTATTTGGCACTTACTTTGTCCTAGCTGGTTCAGGGTAGTACTGTCATATCTGCTGCTAATTGCTCAGCCATCAGCAAGGGTGTGAGCAAGCAACTCCCTCTAATCAGTAAACCCTTTGCCTAACTTTCTGGGCGTGTCCTCCTTCCGCTGAACAGGGATAAATACCCCTCACTACAAACTGAACTCTGAGTCGAGCTCTAGTGCTGAGGTTGCTGTGTAGTGTATCACTGCTCGTATTGTTCAAGATTCAAGATTCAAGTTTCAAGATCTTTATTTGTCACATACATATACATACTTTCATACATATATGCAGTGAAATGTAATGCAACGCACCCGGTGATAGCAGTAGTATGCTACATACAGTACAGTAGGTAGTGGAGCCTAGTGTATGGCTCAGTTAGGACCCCTGGTGAGGTCAGCGTTGACAGCTCTAGTCTCTCTGTAGTGGTATTGCAAATTGGACTACTGGTTTGACTCTGCACATTTCACTGCTATTTGCTGATCTGCCAACAAGCTTGTGTTCCAGACACACCCCCTATTCAGGTAAGTCCTCTCTTATGTGGGCGTGCTCTTAGCCATGCAACCCTAATCACATGAGCAGCTGTATTCTATCACCTATTTCTGGTCCTGCCCTTGAAGCGTTAGCTTCAAGCGTTGGCCCATTTGTAGTCGCTCCCGTGTGAAGATGCACGTCTACCTCTGCACGTCAACTGAAGCAAGGACACTGAACAAGGCAAACCTGCCTTCTTTCTCTCACTCCATACAAAATGTGCTACTACCGCATCCCTACAACTTCAAGGTCACCCAGAAAGCCTCATTATACCATACGCCGATGCAATCCGGGTAACCTCAGGTCCCTGCAGCAAACATCTTCTGCAAAGACCTCCTTCTCTGTTGGCTTGTGGAATTGTCGATCTGCAGTTAACAAGGTAGACTTCATTTCTAGTCATGCCAACCACCTCTCCTTGGAGCTCCTCGCTCTCACTGAGACATGGATTAAACCGGAAGATAGCGCAACCCCGGCTGCACTCTCCACTAACTACACATTCTCCCACACATCCAGACCATCAGGCCGTGGTGGTGGGACTGGCCTGCTTATTTCCAACACATGGAAATTTAATCCACTGCTGCCTTTAAACAACTTTGCCTCCTTTGAATATCACGCCGTCTTGGTGACTGCTCCGGTGAAAGCCTATGTGGTCGTCATCTACCGTCCACCAGGACAACTAGGTGACTTCCTACATGAGCTTGACACCCTGCTGTCATCAATTCCTGAGCATGAGTGTCCCATGCTCGTCCTCGGAGACATGAACATCCACTTGGACAGTGCAAGCTCGGCTGACTTCCTGTCTTTGGTTCGCTCATTCGACCTAAGACAGGTCCCGACTCCACCGACTCACAAGGCTGGCAAAGAGCTTGATCTAATTTTTGCTCGTAGCTGCACCACGGACAACCTAAGGGTCACTCCTCTTCATCTCTCTGACCACTTCTTCATCCACTTCAATGTCCAGCTACCAAAACAACCCCCCAGCTCCCCACCAATGGTTACTATCCGCCACAATCTCCGCAGCCTGTCTCCCACCCACTTCTCCTCTGTGCTCTCCTCTTCTCTTCCACCCCACGGCACTTTCTCCTCTCTACAGGTAAATGATGCCACTGACTCTCTCTGCTCCACCTTGAGCTCATGTCTGGATAGCCTGTGTCCACTTTCCAACAGACCTGCTCGATCAACACAGTCACACCCTTGGCTGACTGACACCCTCCGGACAACGCGCACTGACCGAGCAGCCGAGAGGAAATGGCACGAGTCCAAAACAATTGAGGATCTTGCTAGCTACCAGACACTGCTGTCCTCCTTCTCTTCCAGCATCACTGCTGCTAAGAAGGCCTTCTTCAACGATAGGATCAACAGTGCCACAGACACACGTAAGTTATTCGCCACCTTCAAGTCTCTGCTCTACCCTCCACCACCTCCCCCAGCTACTAACCTCACTGCTGACTGCCTTGCCTCCTTTTTTACTAACAAAGTGGCAGCCATCAGCAACCAATTCACTAAACAACTTACTCACAACCTGTCTTCTCCAGCCATGGCTCATCGTTCCCTGGTTTCACCCCCCTCGCTGAAAGTGAGGTATCTAAACTACTAACATGTAGCCGTCCTACTACCTGTCCGCTAGATCCGATCCCATCTAACCTCCTTCAAGCCATATCACCGACTATCACCCTGGCAATCACACATATGATTAATTCTTCCCTAACTTCCGGCACTTTCCCTTCCGCTTTCAAAGCGGCTCGGGTCGCACCACTGCTCAAAAAACCCTCACTTGATCCCAATCAAGTAGAAAACTATCGGCCGGTCTCTCTCCTCCCATTCCTTTCCAAAACCTTAGAGAGGGCGGTCTCTAGACAGGTTACAGAGTACCTGTCAAGAAACAACCTTCTTGATACACTTCAATCTGGCTTCAAAAGTGGTCACTCCACCGAAACAGCCCTGTTGTCTGTGACAGAGGCCTTAAAAACTGCTAGAGCTGCTGCCAAATCCTCGGTTCTCATTCTGCTAGACTTATCAGCTGCTTTTGACACTGTCAATCACAGCATACTCCTGTCCATACTCTCAAGTATGGGCATAACGGGAAGTGCACTTTCCTGGTTCGAATCTTACCTTTCTGGGCGCTCGTTCAGTGTGACATGGCGAGGCCAGCTGTCTGTGCCTCACAACCTCACCACAGGGGTGCCCCAAGGCTCGGTGCTAGGACCCCTCCTCTTTGCCATGTACACCACCTCACTGGGCCCGATCATCCGCTCACATGGCTTTTCATATCACTGCTATTCGGATGATACTCAACTCTATCTGTCCTTCCCGCCCGACGACCCCACTGTCTCGACGCGGATCTCGGATTGTCTCACTGACATATCCACATGGATGAAGGATTATCATCTTCAACTAAATCTGGCGAAAACGGAACTGCTGGTCTTCCTGGCCAAACAAGGTTTTTATCACAACATTGATATTAAAATCGACTCTCTATCTCTTGTTCCTACCAAGGCTGCAAGGAATCTTGGTGTCATTATTGATGACCAACTGACATTCTCAGACCATGTTGCCGCCGTCTCCCGGTCCTGCCGCTTCGCACTACTCAACATTCGAAAAGTCAGGCCGTACCTGACCTAATATGCCACTCAACTGCTGGTATAAACCTTGGTGATGTCCCGTCTCGACTACTGCAACGCCCTCTTAACAGGCTTACTGGCCTGTGTGGTGAAGCCACTACAGATGATACAGAATGCGGCGGCGCGACTAGTGTTCAACCAGCCAAAGAGGGCACATGTCACTCCGCTGCTCATCGAGCTCCACTGGTCACATGTAGCCGCCCGCATCAAGTTCAAGTCTCTTATGCTGGCCTACAAAGTGATTGCTGGGAACGCTCCCACCTACTTAAATGATCTTGTAAGAGCACATGTTGCCCCCCGGATGCTGCGCTCGTCAAATGAGCGCCGCCTGGCTCTGCTGGCCATACAGCCACGGCAATCCAGGCTATTCTCATTTGTAGTTCCACGTTGGTGGAACGAGCTGCCAAAAATGACCGGAGCAGGGACCTCCCTCTCTGTCTTTAAGAAGCACTTGAAGACCCAGCTCTTCAGTGAGTACCTCCTGTCCTAACCTACAATTACTTAGCACTACCTAGCAGTATTTATTGTTACACTAATGTTGTTGTTACACTAATCTCTGTCGCAATGTAGCTTGAATGTTATTCTCCCTTGTAAGTCGCTTTGGATAAAAGCGTCTGCTAAATGACTAAATGTAATGTAAATGTAATTCAGCCTCCCTCCCTGGCAGTGTTCCCTGGAACAGTGGGGGAGGAGCAAAGGAGACAACAGAGACACATAGAGAGGAGGAAGAGGAGGAGGCAAGAAGAGGAGGAAGAGCCGTTCAGGGGGCACCCTGCGTAGCATAGAAAATTCGACAACTGCTGGAAAATGGTCGACAGACGTACATGCAGAAACACATAAGTGGTCAAAATAAGCAGTATTTGCACTTGTTATGCTGGACAGGGGATTCCATTGTGTCACTGTGTACCACCACATTAATATGAATTTTTGAGGAGCGGCGATGGTAAAGTGCATTAAAATTGAGATATGACAATTCAAATTTGCAACGCCCACTGATTTACAAGGCTGTGTCCGTTTATCCTTGAATTACATACAGTATAGTGTTCTCCACCACAGGCCAAAATGACAATACCTAATCACGAGAAAGAGATCAAGAAAAAATATATATCAAAAACCAGATTGTGTGCCATTCCCAAGAATTCAAACTGCTCATACAACAGGTCATATCCAGACTTTAGATGGCATTCAAATTGACAATGTTATGTCTTGGTTTGGTCTTTGGTCTTGGGTTGGTCTTGGATGGATAGCAGACTATCCTTCAAAACTCTCAAATAATACATTGAAAATAAAGGATATTTCTCCTTTAAGAGCAGAATTAAAAACATAAGGTAAAAGCAATGTAATGTCCGTACATTGTGGCTATCCTATATACCCTGTTTTACTATGGTATTTGATGTATTTGCTTCACCAGTGTAAGTTGTATGGAAAATGTTTTCTGGTCATTATTGAAGGGAAACTTTACATCACTGTTTTCCTACACAAAGCCTTTCCATCAAAACTGCCTAGACACCTAACATCTTTAATTACCTAAATATGACACCAGATCACATGACTGGTTAGTTCTTAAAGTTCCTTATAGTGTACTGGGGAAGACGTGACTTCATCAAGATGCACTTTGCTATTGCAATGAACTACAAATAACATTCACAGAATACTATTATTTATTTATAACCATTATTATTATTATTATTTTTGAGGGTTTTTCTGGCTTGTTGGGATTTCATTTGGTAGCTCAGGAGGTCGAGCTGGTCGTCTAGTAATCTAAAGGTCGCTGGTTCGATCCCAGGCTCTTCCTGCTAGCATGCTGTAGTGTCCTTGAGCAAGACACTTAACCCCTAATTGCTCCTGATGGCTGCGTCCGTCGGTGTTTGTATAATTGTAAGTCGCTTTGGTTAAAAGCGTCTGCTAAATGCAATGTAATGTAATTTGTATGTATGAGCTTGATAGATAGATTATTGAAGAAATTAGGAAATAGGTGGATGGAAGGATAGATGCGAGGTTGCATTATTTGCACATAGATGAAGGATAATAGATGAAGACTGACTGAAATTATTTTCACAGCAGTGATGGATCTGCATAAACTAGAACATAAATTGCTTTCAATGGAGTTTAAATAAAAGTTTGATTGATAGTTTTCATGTACTGAATATTCATTTTTTGTTTTTGGTCAACCGGAAATCCTATGTTCTATCCTAAGTTCTATTCAGGCCAAATTGATTTCTATGTTTCCTGATGTAGTATACAGACTTGCTGCCGCTACCACCCTTGAAAGGTGGCTTATTGTCTTAGACGTGATTAATACTCCCATATTTTTAATCTCTATTGGTAAACTACCGACCTACCTACCTATATTATTACCATGCAATTGAATTAGGATACAGGAACATCACACCTGTTCCAAAGAATGGATTTTATTTTAAATTTAAACGTTTAATGGACTCATTGGGATGCCATTTCAATGCAACTAATCATGAGGGCTCTCATTGTGATCAGTGGAAAGGTGTGACAGAAGATTGGCCAGAAAGTGGCCAAATTACTGGGTTCGTCATCAATGCTAGAGCCCAAGTCAGATAGGTGTGCTGGTGCTGGATATAGTCATGTAGGTGCAAACATACACGTATAAAATATATGTTTTTGCACGCAAAGGTTCAGCACCCAGTCCCAGAGTGTTCCCACCTGTGCTGGCTGGGCAATAAAAGAAGGGCTTTTCTTTCATCAAGTGCTACCACAAGTAATTAATTATATATTATGGGAACATGTAATCCGAACACAGACCTGGTCAGTGTTTGCAAGTGTTGCAAAGTGGACGTGACGTCTGCATTTCTAGCTTGCTCATCCAAGCACAAAAGTGGCATTGAAACGACAAGCTTGGGGCAAGGTTTGGTTTTCCTTGTATGATTTGACTGTTTTCTGGGACTAGTTTATGCATCTGCTAGATATGTTACAGCCATCTCAGATGCATTCTGAATGAGGGTTTATCCCCCAATGCAACCCACACAAGACTGAAATGGCTTTGAACATGAGCTATCCTAATGATCAAGTCCACTTTAAAAATGCTTTTTTTATTACCAAATTAAAATTAAGATGCCATAATGTTTGGTAATCTGGTGGTCAGAAGTAAGAAGACATACTTGCTTATCATGTCTCAACGATATGCATTTTTTGGCAAGCGGTTTGTTGGTCAATACTGTAAATGGAACTGTGGAACTGTGCTCATTGCGTGACTTTTCTCCCAGAACACATTTGCCCACGGTAAATTATGGAGCCGATGTAACTAGCCCTGTAAAACTATTCTTTATTGTACATAATTCATGGCTGTTAAATACATAATGGATTTAGCCACACAGATCACCGAGCGAAGCGTCAGGGGGAAAGGCTTATCGAGGGATCACCCTATTGATGTAATTCAGATTAAGTCACAAAATGCAGCAGTAAAAACAGTTACAGAACTGAAATACACACTTGTTTCATGGGGGGTCATCCAGCGTGGGATGGAGGGTCAACCAGAATTATAGTATGCTTTTGAAAATAAAGCTTTTTTTGTAAACTAGGCATGAAGAGGACACACTAGAACTTTACACAAATGACACAAATTGTTTTGCGTTGAGGAATACAATTCCACCACCACCATCCAGTGACTGGATGCTGCAATTCATTTCTTCACTTCTATCATTTGCAAAAGGGCACATTTAGAACATTTCCCCTGAAGGGAAAGCACACATTGGCAGCACAACTTAAATGATTTACCTAAAAACATCTAAAAAGGACAAGATTTTGGTTATTTTACAGTCAGTATTTCACAGAGGGGAGGAATTTACGGGGGGTACGGGGGGGGGTCCGGATTCCCCCTTCCTGGGAAAAACAGAGTTGTCCCCATCAATATACTGTGTCATTGGAAACAACTATATAATAGTAAAGGAAGTTCAAAAACAGGAATGAACTATAAAACCTGATATCGGTATTATACTGTGACCTTAATCATTTACAATTGAGTACTGTATTTTATATTAAAAAAAAAAAAAAAACAGGAGCAAAATGGAAATTATAACAACAGTATGGCATACTGATTGCTCATTTTACAGCGACGAGCTGGGAATTTGGGAGAGCCGGAACTCTACTTCCTGTACTTCTTCTGCTTTCCTCCAGTCATTTACTTAAGGTTCACCTCTACAGCTCAACCTGACTTTGAGTCTGGTATAGTGTCACCAACATGGAGGCATTTAAGATTGAAGATCTAAGATTTCCGAAATTCATGTATGGGAAATTATAATGTCTACAACATCCAGTCTATTTAATTTACTGAAATAAACTGCCTTCCTCATTTTGTGGCACAACTAAAACAGAGGTGGAGTTGAGACAAATGAAAATACAAACAAAAGAAAAGAAAAGGAAAATTGTTTCATTTGGAAGCCAGTAATCAATCACGGTTGAGTAGGCATATCTAAACTACAAGCTAACAAGGTGGTTGGCAGCTCAGGTTAACTTCAAACAACGGGAGCAGAGCTGCTAGAAGGGGAGCTGAGAGAGTGAGATGAATGCTAAGTGGGACGATCAAAGAATCAGCACATTTACTGCAAAATGAAACCTTTCCTGCCTAATGCCTTTTGTCCTTGGGGCAACTCCGGCATCCACGTTCAGCAGCCATTGTTTCCACTGACCCTCCCTTAAATGGAGGGGTAAAAGGAGCACCATATTACAACTTGGTGACGTGTTTTGGGTTGAGTTGTACCCCAGTACATTGTAGATACTGTTTATCTGAACCTCACTTGTTTTACTCTTCCCAGGTGTTGAACTAGACAATGGTGTCTACAAAGCACAATACAGCTTGTCTCTTGTCTACTGTCAAATGCCCATTGAAAACTGACTCCATGGTGGAGTCGGTGGTCGAGTATAAGTGCAAGCACTGAGTAAAGGACAGGAAAAAAAAGACTGGATCTGATGATACGCTTATCTTGTAAATAGAGGAATTCTCTATAACTTGTAGACTACTTTTGGAGTGTTGAGCTGCAGCCTTCCTTGGGAGATGACCATTGTGTTGAATTCTAGCTGCCACCTGATTATATACCTGTTTTGCTAAAAATGGTGACATGGAGCCCAGTATTTTCTAATTTTGAGAATTTTGCAGGTGAGGAATAGTTGGTAGTCCCCTTCATCCTGGTTTACTGTCCTGTTGTTGAGTCCTGTTCGACTCCCTGAACCATCACCAGTATGGGTTGTTACCGTGAAAATTACGGGCTATTGAATATTTAAGCAAAAGATGGGACGGACGAAAGATAGCTCATAGCCAAGGGTCGTCACAGAGGCGAGCTCCTAGAAGAACGGGACTCTGAGATTAACAGTTTAATTCAGGACACACACACTTTATATAGTCATGGTTCACATTATAACATGGGAAGGGTTCGTCATAATGTGACGAGCGATAGCGTGACTAGAACCGGTTCTAACTGGTTTAACACAAGATGTCTATGTGACGTCATAGAGCAAGAACTGGTTCTTGCTGGTTTTCTAAGCGCAGCAGAGTGTAACACAACTGAGTTTGATTTTATTGGTGTGGAGGCATGGTTGGCCATGGTTGGCCTGCCAGGTGCCTTCTGGGGCCTTTGCTCCCACTGCGCAGCTTCTCTGCGGCGGTTGCCCTGAGTGTGGGGTGTGGTGGAGGGCCCATATACAGTATATGGCGGCCTGCTGGCATCGGCAGCGATGCGCGATGAGCACACTCTGCTATGTGGATGGGCACTTGGCGCTCAAGGTCGCGTAGGGCATCTGGTCGACTGCGGTGGGGCGGGCCTCGCCCTTGCACGGGGTGTGGGTGGGCATGGGGGTCGCGCCGGCTCACCAGCGGGGTGTCGGTCTGTCGGCGTGGGACCCAGATCCAGGCCAGTGGTCCGTGCCTGGCACCTGCAGCCCGGGTTCTGTGCCTTCTGCGTCTTGTGCCCCTGGGGTGTGGGGTCTCCTCGTGCTCCCTGGTACTGGGTTATGCTGTGGTCATAGGGTGGCGATGCAGCTGCGGAGCTCGGGGAGGACCTCGGGGCCCTTTCCGCTGCTTGGAGGCGCCATGACATAATACCGACCATAAACACCAGAACCAATTGGGACAAGTCATGTACACTCACTGGTGGACACTTTACACACACATTCAAACACACAAACATACAGGCAGTCCCATCACATACACACATGCACACAACTCCACACCTTCTTCGAATGCACCCCAGCACCCTCCTACTTGCTTTCTTCTCCTTTTATCCCTCATTTACTGCCATAACTATGTCAGGAAAAGGCCGCGTGCACAATTGTAGCTCTAGTATTCCTGGACCTAATTAACGGTTTCTCAATACATGTTTTTGTCCAATGTTTATGTTTTGGTGTAAATGTTGTTTGGTCCCATGTTTAACTGTCTCACCTGTGGGGAATCCCTCCGTCTTGGCATAGTGATCAGTGGTTTATAGACCCAAACATAATTAATAGTTCCCCAAAGAGGGGGGTTGGTGTTGGTTCTCTATAACCACACACTGTGCTTTTATCATCCTATAGGTCATCCACAGCACAGAGTTATTGCAGCAGTTCTTGATGATATAAGAATTAATAAAGAGTTGCATTGCAGGTTGAGAACTTGAACTCCACTTGCAGACTAACTCTGTTCTGGATGCAATGGCATACAAATACTCTGTGTTGTATGCCCAGCATTCTGTGTGTTGTATGCCCAGCATGCTGACAGCACACTAACTCTGAGGAGCTCCATGCTTACAGCTGACTGTGCCTCGCTGGGAAACATGGACCATAGCCTATAGCCAGATCTCCATTTCTAGGGGTGAGGGCGTATTTGTGGAAGGGAAGCAAAGGGAAAGATTCAGGTTGAGCCAATAATTCCATTTGTTGCACCCCCACAGCCTTTTTAATAAAACCTTGAGTCAGCGGATGCACAGAACACCCGATTAGCATTAGGACAACTAGGACAATGCAGAGGATGATTCAGAATTTTGTGATGTGATTTTGTTCGCCATTTGCCCCTTTGCTTTCAGCTTCTCTGCGCCGGGTGCAAGGTGGTGGAGGGCCTATATATCTGGTGGCCTGCTGGTGTCGGCTGTGGGGGGGCGGGTCTCGCCTTTGAGTGGGTGCCACGGCCATGGTACTGGGCCTGCGGCTGCGTCTTGTACCTGCACATGGGGGTGGGTTGTATGTATGCGACTCTTGGATGTTGGGTCTCCTCGTGTTCCCTGGGACTGGGTTATGCTCCTTCGGGGCTAGGCGTGGGCATTGCTCCGCAGGCTTCTGGCTTCTCTGTGGGCTGGGGGGGTCTTCGAGGCCTTTTCCGCTGCTTGCAGGCGCAACGATATAATACCGACTTCATACACCAGAACCAGTTGGGACAAGTCTTCTGATCACAGCCACACACACACCACCAGCACCCGCTTTGATCACACCCAAACACTGGTTACATCCCTCTCCTTTTCTTCCTCATTTATTGCCATAACTATGATTGATAGAGGCCACGTGCCAAATTGCTGTTCCTGGTTTCCTGGACTTTATTAACTCTTCGATACATGTTGTCATCTAATGTTTATGCTTTTCAGTGTACATGTTGTTTGTCTCTTTTGTTCATGTTTTTTTCCATGTACATGCTATTGTTTGGTTCTATGTTTATTTGTCTCACCCGTGGTGATGCTCCATCGCTTGGAGTAGTGATAAGTTGTTTATAGATTCAAAAATGATAGTTCTCTTGGTGTAAATGTTGTTTGGTTCCATGTTTAACTGTCTCACCTGTGGGGAATCCCCCCCTCTTGGCATAGTGATCAGTGGTTTATAGACCCAAACATGATAAATAGTTCTCCAAAGAGGGGGGTTGGTGGTGGTTCTCTATAACCAGAAACTGTGCTCTTGTCATTCTAAAGGTCATCCACAGGACAGAGTTATTGCAGCAGTTCTTGATTATTTAAGAATTAATAAAGAGTTGCATTGCAGGTTGAGAACTTACACTCCACTTGCAGACTAACTCTGTTCTAGATGCATTGGCATACAAATACTCTGTATTGTATGCCCAGCATTCTGACAGCACAGGTTAAAAAAAAAAAGAAAAAGAAAACAGAGATGCAGCTGTACTGTTCCAATCACTTGTCCCAGGAATCCCTGATTGTCGCCAGCTTGTCATTGACACAGCGTGCAGTCCTTGACTCACAGTTGTCAAATCTGAGCACTGCTGATAGTGTGGGGAACATTTCCAGGCACATGGTGGCACGAAAAATTTGTCTTCCACTTTCAGCATGCCAAAGATTGGACGCAGACTCACCTGGGGACCTATACATGGCAGCCAGTTCTAGGAGCCCCATGAAGACATGTAGGTCAGTCACATCAATGATCTTTCATTCCTGAACATACCGTTGCATCCCTTCTATGGTTATCATCTCAATGACAATTTTCAATGGCTGGAGGGAAGCAGAGCTAGAAAGTTGACAAAATGTTGGATGCATGGAGAAGAAGAATCTTTAATTATCACACAACACTACAACACATGCACACACGCTTTGGATGGTGGCCGGTGAAATGAGGCCTCTGCATTTAACCCATCCTGGCTTGTCCTTACTCCGTGTGGGCATCCAGGAGCACTGGGCAGCATTCGTCGACACGCCCGGGGACCTGGTGATGAGTGGCCATCGCTGGTCAGATGATGAATGCATGTTTTTGGTGGGGATCCTTACAAAACATCAATTCACAGTTTATCAACTCTCAGAGTTTCCTGGACAAACTTTATGTCCAGCTCCCTCACCCTGAAATTGTTATTTACATATAAACACATCACAACATGCAGGCTAATTCAAGTTGGCAAATAAGTGAGAGTATCATCAGTGCTGTTGACCACCACCTGTGTCTCCGCATCTCTCATGGATACATTTTTTTTTTTTCAAAAAAAGGACATTCACATGTGGGTAAATTGGTTGTGACTCATGCTAATTGACAGCTGTGAGTGCTTTTGCAGTGGCAGGGTGATGCTATCTCAGGTAGCTGTTGCTTAGAAATGGAGAGTTCACAGTGCCACTAATTATTGGAGTGGCAACAGTAAGAGTGGCACTAATGAGGGTTCACAGCCACCCCCCACCCACACGGCTGTTTGTTCTAATTGTCCAAACATCAGGCATTGAAAGTGTTCATCTACTCTGTGGTAAACACACAATGTACTGATGGACACACAAGTAACAAACACACAAGAAAGTATCCAGAATTGAACAAGTGCTCTTCCCCTACATGGTATTGCTTTACATTTAGGATTTTTATCGTACCAATTCCTGAAATTACAGGTTGTCCCAGACTTGCTCCTGGGGTAATCCCTGCCGAGATCTCAAAGGGCATTCCAATTCACATGGTGGTCAAAATAAGTTTGTAATGACAACCCCTTGATTCAAGGCAGCCACTCTATAAAACTTTAGACTTCAGACAGCACTACATCTAAGCATACATTTTGTTTTGTTTTGTCACGTCCCCTTTTCACTCACCACAAAGATAGAGAAAAAGTAAATTAAGTAATTACTCAACACTAAGTAATAACAATTGACCTAACACTGCCATACAAGCCATGAGCTTTGTTTAGTAGGATATTGCACCGTTCCTCAAGGAGTTTTTTGATGGATAAAGGACGTAGAAATCGACTTTATTTGCTCCAGAACATCTTGTAACGGCACGATAATATTCAGGTAATAAGGGAAGCCATGGTAAGGCATTGACTCCATCCTGGTTTTGTTCACCGATGTGTTTTGGGGGGATTATAAATATGGGAATATGGAAATATATGGGAACCCCTTGGGTAAACCTTGTCTTCTGAAATGACCTTGTAGTTTAAAGAAGTATGTTTAACAATAGGCATGAGACATTGTGGCTTGAAAGCATACTTTGTATTTTTCCCAAATGTAAACCTGAACGGATGGAAGAAAAGGGTGAAAGATGATTTCGACCGTATTTTGCCATTGCTCAGGAGTCCAGGTTGTCTGCTCCTCATACCAGGTTATACATATTTTTTGGTTGGTGGTTTTCAAAATGGCAACCCTCCTATAAAAATTTCAGCTGTGAAGATCACAATGTATGATTTTGTTGATACTTTTTGTGCTCACTGACTTAGAACGGATGTTTACCCATTAGCACGACACAAAAACAATCAGCTAAGAAGTCACACAAGGTTTACTCCAAAAAACAGGCAGGGGTCGAAACCAGAAGATTAGTCAAAGAAGGCAAACTTATCCAGCAGGGAACAGGCAGAGAATCAGGTCCAGGGAAACAGGCAAAGAATCAGAGTCCAGGGAATCAGAAGGTACAGGAATCATGTAGTTGTGCGGGAAAGCTCAGGACAATGGAAGAGACAATCTGGCAGAGAACACAAGGAAGTGGACTGGTATTTATACTGATGGACTGACAAGGGAATGAGCTGCAGACGAGGGAAACCAGGTGAAGGGAAGGGACGGATGGCAAAGCAAAAGGGAATGGGCGCATCTGAAATTACATGGATATTAGTGACATGGCATCAGGATATGACCACTTGAAAATAAAACATGAAAATAATTATAAATGCTGGGAGATCAGGGAGGACAACACTCTGGATAACACTAGGGAACAGTGATGCTGATTCAATTCTGTGGCATTTATCCGCTAGCCTGTTTAGTTAGATAGTTAGATATAGCGTGACCAAGCAATTCTAGAACAAACGTCCAGCATCTAAACATCATTCTTTGTGTACTGGATGATTATTTTGCAACAACTTATCTGGCGCTAATTTGAAAATAATGAATTATATTAGCCACAAATGCTGTTCCCTTTTAATTAGAGGCTTTTGGGACCAGGTTTATAGTTTACGAGGCGCACGAGAGCAGAGTAATTATGTTGTATAAATCAATTAGAGCTCTCAAATTGTGTAGACGGCATTTTCCAAAGCAGATTAAATGGTGCTTGTGATAAAGACAGCGTCTGTCTAGCTTGCCATTGAACACATGGGGAGAGAACGAGCCGGAACCGGGGAAAGGGGGGAAGAGAGGAGTCACATAGAAATAGTGACCTTATTAATGACATTTCTCCATCCATCAAGACTTCCTAAGTCGGGACGAAGTCATGGTGTTTGGGTCTTTCGGGTCTCAGAGTGGCTCTGTGGTCGGGTGGGTGCTGTGGGGACATCCTTGGTGCTTGGTGACGATCGGATGGCCGGAATCTGAAAAACTGGAAGTCGCCAAAATAGGCAGTGAAGTGTGATACTCGCATTTATTGTGGGAAAAAAAGGAGAGAATGTGAATAATAATGGGAAGACATGTATGTATGTGTAACATTTGGCTATTAGCAGCTGGTGAACGCAATGGTACATGAGTAGGTTAGTACCTGCTAGCTAATGCTAACAACTAGCTAGTAGTGTCAGTGCTGCTGCTTATATCCCCCCATCTTAAACAGCACCTTAACCGTAAGACTCTCTAGGTTAGCAGAGCAGTGAGATTGATAGTAGTGTCTGTGCACTAAGCTTTGTTTACATAAATGCACAGTCCCCCACCTCTAGTCATCAGCTGTTCTATCTGCCTGGGCATAACGCCCCATTGTAGCTCGATGCCGCTATCGGTAACACCGCTGTTTGAAAATCATGATGTTGCAGTCCATAATCCTTTTGTGAGTGGTGATCCACAGCGTCACCTCCTCAATTTTGTTCACCAGAGACCAAACATTGGCAAAGAAAATGCTGGGTAGATAGCCACTGAGGACTTAGCTTTAGCCTAGCCCTGAGCCCTCCTTTCTTCCCCAGCCTTTGTTTATGATCTTGATGCCACCTGCGAGCACTTCCGGTCGGTGTAGCCAGATTGATAGCCTCTGATATGTTGATATCTCTGAAATGAGCTTGAGATCACTGAAAAAGTTATCAATATTGTAAGATGCTAAAAATTTCTGTCGGCAGATGTGTCTGCAATACTGTCCTGAGTGAACAGACTTGAAACAAATAGGCAGATAACTAGGAATTTGCAGAACCTGGAGAGGCACTAAGCCTCATGTTGTACATGCCTCGGGGAGGGACTGTGGGTGGGAGGGATCATAAGTGCAGTGATCCTATCAGGTAAATGTGATTAGATCATGCAATGTATTTGTCATTGATGGACAGCAGATATACCCAATGAGACAAACTGATAAGAAAATTTGACTCCTCCTATCCTCCGATATAAACTCGAAATGATTGAACGTCAATTGTAATGGAACAAAACACAATATCCGTAATGGATAGACGTTTCATCCGATTAATTGGCCCACTCCTAGTTCGCGGGAGGGCAGGGGTGCAAGCTATGTGGGTAGGGAAGTGGTGCATGGCTGTGATCTTGCACCTCAGGCTCCTGCCCTGCCATGCTTCACGTCTCTTCGGCAATTTTAATCCCACTCATATAGGCTTAGAACACATACATACCAGCACAAATCTTACTCCAAACAACACACAGGGTCTGCAGGGCAGGAGGGGTGCGAGTGATTTGGGTTTGACAGGACTCGCGCCCCGACGCCCTGACGCCCCCACACCCCCACGCCCCCACACCCCCACGCCCCCATGCCCCACTGTTTTAACTGCATTTTCTAACAGCACACATTGACCACAGGTGTTTCTGGGGTGGTGGGGCGCTGGTGGATTGGTGTGGGGGTGTGGTTGGTGACCAGCGGGGTCCTGGCGGCTTATGCCTGGTGCCGGGTGGTTTCTGGCCTGCTGCCAATTGGCAGGACTGCGGGGAGCGCCACTGGGTGCTTTCCAGGGCCCCTTGGAGGCTGCTTGCCGGTGTGGGTTGTGGTACAAGAGGCGGCTGTCGGCCTTCTCCTGCTGCGTGGCTTCTCTGCGGCGGGTACCCCAGCTGATGGTGGTGGTGGAGGGGCCACATAGCTGGCTTTCTGCGGGCGGTGGTGAATGGGGGGGCTTATGTCGGGGTGTCCTGCACCAGTGGGCACCCGGGTATGGCTGGGTGCTCAGGGCTTGTGGCCAGGTGGGGAATCTTGCTGGTTACGGTATGGTGTCCAAACTATTCTCACCTTGGGATGGCGTGGGGCCCATGGCAGCTCGCCTGTGGTGCAGGCGGTTCTGGTGGGGTGTAAGTCTATCAGCATGGGATCTGGCTCTGGGCCTCAAGCCCCGTGCACTCACTGGTGGACTCATCACATACGTATGTGCATATAGGCGGCCTCATCACAGTCACTCACACACCAGCACCTGCTTCTGACACATTCCCAAGGAGAAGTCAGGGGCATGCTGGGAAAGTTGTACCTCAATCTCTCCCAACTCTCGTACAGGAGATTAGCGGAAAGGACAGACAAACAGATGAGACAAAAAGAATGCATGCTCACCAATGCAGGCGAGAAATGCATGGGGTGGCAGCAAAGCAGTTGGCCGAGGCAGGGAAAACAGATTCAATCGACCAGACAGTGAAATGTACACACACTGATGGAAACACGCATTTGCACGAGCAATGCCTTGGACCCTGTTTCGTCAATATTCTTGACAAATGTATTATTTTTATATATATATATATATATATATATATATATATATATATATATATATATATATATATAGATAATTCCAATTACTGAGGGAATTGATGAAGGAATCCATCATGGTCACAGACCAACATCAAATCCCTGTCCTGGGACATTATATATTCACGGCAAAAGGGAGCGATATTGTTCCTCCAGAAGAGGGGGACAAGGGACTCTCTCTCTATTTTACTCTTTTTGCTTGATTTGTTGAGAAATTTGTTGTGCGCTACGAAATGTTACCCACTAATTGCTGTCAATTTGTTAGTGTCAATATATGAAATTCATTTATGAGTCACTGTAGCATTTTCAATGTATGTATCCTTTCCACCTCCACATATAATGACTACAGATGAGTACCCGGGGTGCAGTGGTCTTTTTTTCAGTGCCTATTTAAATGAACAGGCGGGTGAAAGGGCAACTGCTTAGGGTAGATACTATATACACAGATGGGAAGTTTTACACAAAAGTGGGAATTGTGAGGACAAAAGCCTAACAATGTGGAAGAGCTTAACGGTGAAGTGTTTCAGCCACAGAAAGGGCTGAAATGATGATAAAAATGAAATGATCTTAGTGCACAGTTTTTAGGTCAAGGGTCCAATGACTGCTTCCAGATTTAACACAGTTCTGCAGCTGTCACAGCTTCCTGTGCGTCTCCTGGTGCATCCAGAATAAGATCACTTCTGTGCATAGGAGAATAGGTATATATAGATACCATGAACACATTTGCACGTGCAGAGTGTTTAAACTACATGATCCTACACTCGGCGACAGCCAGCTGCTGTCTCGTGCAAGACTTGACGAGACCAGGGTACTTTTCCATGTGACTGAGAACAAGTTGCCTTTTAGAGGAAGATCAGAAGCGTTTGATGACATATCAAATGGAGGCAGTGGCCTTTTCTTCTGACTATTCGATTACACAGTAAAAAAGGAACCATAATTGGCAAGGATCTTGTAGTTCATTCCTCGTAATGCAACATACATAAGTCATGACATACAGTGCTAACTGAGTGCTAATTTGCATACATTTGCATTTGTGCCAGACAAAGAGGTATACAAAGAAAAAGGAGCCGACCCTACTGCGCTTGTCTACTGCATGTCTGCCAGAGTTTTGCACTGCAGTGAGTGAGCCAGCATAATGCCGTTTTCTCCAGAGGATCACATTTAAATGGCTTAAATAAAAAGAGTGGATTGATATGTTTTTTTTATTTATTCATTTAATTTCAGTTATTAATTGCATGGAGGCTGTTTGGTGCTTGTAGCGAGGAAGCCTGTGGCGGATTTGGACATGGTGGTCTCGCCTGACACAGTTGGTCTGTTGATGAAGTTGTGGCTCCAGCTCATTACTTATATAATAAAATAATAAAATACCAAAAACATATAATCAAAGAAGGGCTTCTCTTGCCAGTGGACACCATGTTATAAGTCATTGATTACGCTCAGTTAACAGATCATTGATCACTACCGGTAAACACATACGGCGATCCCTAAATATTGGTATGCGCCTTTGGGAGAGGGTGCACTCTCTCCCGAAGGCGCATACCAATATTCATGTATATATCCATAAAGAACTAATAATGGAATGAGGCCTAATGTCCGCAAGGATAATTAACCATTTTGTGCTGAGTGTGTCGCCAGTGAATGGCAGTTTGCTGTCTGTTTATGTAAGATTTCCTGGAAGAATCGTTTGAAATATCAAAACATTCTCGTAAAACTAAAGAAACACAGCTTTTCAATGATATTCATTGCTTCTCTGTGTGTTATTTACATCATGGTGAAATCATACCGTGCAGTGAACTGTGTCATGAATGATGTCACAATGAGTGATAAACACTTTAGAAGCTTGGTAACTGCTCGGTTACTGCCCAGTTTTTCACAGCCAATCAGAAACACTTCTTGCTTCAAAGCTTGGGAACAATAGTCTATTTGAGGGTGGGTCTAATTCTCCCTCTGGATGGCAAGGAGTATTTGAGCATGGCCAACCCCTCATCGTTGGCGAGATCTCTCAGTGGCTCCCCAGGTCATTGCTATCGGCTGCACAGTTCAGAGTGAAGCTGGCTAGCTGCTTAGCATAGCCCAAACCGCCTCCTTAAAGCTCCAACTAAAGCATCATAGTCACTCCTATCATTTCACATTTCACATTTCACATTACATTTAGCAGATATCATCAGGGCTTAGTAGCAGCAGGCTTGAAAAGGCATCACCAGTAAAGCAGATTGCTAGCTGGAGGTCTTTCTCCTCAGTGGACCCCTTACCGACCAGGACTAACAGTTGAAATTGGGCATGAAATGCTTTCCAATTACCTTTGCCGTCATATCTGGGAGTTTTCATTGAGGGCGGGAAAACTTCTTCACGCGACTTGACACATTTGGTCATGTCCGTAACTCTGGCTGCTGCTGTTTTCACGTTCATCACCAGAGCGGCCAGAGCAGCCCATTCCAGCCTCGGCAGCCAGTCGCTTAGTAATTTCTCTCACCCGCTCTCTGTGCCCTTCAAGCATCTGCAGCACTGTAATGTCCCCGTGTGTCAGTTTCCTCCTCCTGCTTAAACGTGGAACAATCCCCCGGCACCATCTTTCTCGCCATGGAACAGTCATGGCAGTCCCCTTTAAGCACGTTGTGGAGAAGGCGGCCAATGACGCAGGCAAACATGGTAGGCAAAGCTTTTTACCAAATGTAACGTCCCTCAGTAAGAAGGCTACGAGAAGTTAGCCGGTTTCGCCAACACTTTATTACCGGTAGTACACAGGTTACTGTAGGCCATAGCCAACGCCAAAACAACATAACCAGTCTGTTTTATGTTGTCTCTCCTCCCATCTCCTTGTCTGCGCTTATCTCTGGAATTCCTGTAATTCCCTGAACTTACAGGAACAACCACAACCACAGAAACATCCTCCCTAACTCTTGATGGTTAATTTAGTGTGGACTGAACAGCTGGACTGAGGAGAGAAAAGACAGTGATTGGAAGTGATTGGAAGATGAGTGCTATTTTTTAAGTACTGGTACAAAGTTTTAAGAACATGCACCGTGGGTCTGTTCTAGAAGACAGCCCTGATCTCTGGGGCCATCTGGTTATATAGTCTCTGTGGTGACCTTGACTGGCGAATGTCACAAAAGGTGCAGTTACTGTCAATAGTGTAAACGCTGAACATTGCTTTGTGACACATGTTTGACGTTCAACAAAGATCATTATGTTCGGAACACTCCGGGGAACATTGTGTGCACCTGCACGTAAGCATAGTCACTGGCTATGAGACTAAATAACATGACCCGATATGGTAACATGGAAAGTAAAAATAAATGGGGGTGAGTGTGACAACCCATCATTACCAAAAAAATTGCATAATCCCCCCCTTGGAGATGGGACATCTCCACCAAAGAAAGAAAAGAGGACAGAAGGCCATCCAGCAGGATGTTGAGTTCTTCACCACCTCCACATCTAACTGAGGAGCTCCATGCTATAGCGGACTGGCTCGCTGGGGACCACGGAGCGTAGCCTACAGCCAGTCGTTGATCACTATTTCCAGCTAGGACAGGGGTGAGGGCGTATTTGTAGAAGGTAAGCAAAGGGGAAAAATCAGGTTCGAGTTCAAGTTCAAGTTCAAGAGATTATTTGTCACATACATGTACATACGGTCATACATATATGCAGTGAAATGTCATGACACCCGGTGATTACGCACAATAAGCTCTATAATCTCGAAAAAGGTTCTGCCAATAATGCCACAATTTTTTGCACCACACAGCCTTCAAAATGAAACCTCAAGCCTGCGGAGCAACACAACACCCGATGAGTATTAGGACAACTAGGACGATGCAGAGAATGATTCAGAATTTAGTGATGTTGCCATCCCATTGTCCTGCCAGGCCATAAAACCAATCCATATCCCACTGGTCGTGGCCAGTATTGTCCTTTGACAGGGCAACGGTCAACTTTCTGTCCGGGGTGGTATTATTGGGGGTAGACGTCATACCAATGGCCATACGGTTTTGCCAGGGAACTCAGGGGGTGGCATCTAACTGCTCGCAGAGAGCCTCAAACATGTTATTATGTGTAGTTGGCGAACAGTTGCTGATTATAGTAAATGTTATTGATCCAATCTACATTTTATTTAATTTTTTTTATTTCTATTTTTTTATTGCACACCAGGGACAGATTATGATCGCAAATCCATTCGAAATTTGGTTCTGGGCCTTTTATACATCGAGGACCCCCTAGGGACTCCTATCGCTTATTGCTTTGTGAGTCTGTGCCCTTTTACAGGGGTGCTATCGATGCTTATTTTACTGGTGTCGCACAATGGGTTATTTCTATTGGTTAAGCATGATGCCACAGTATCAGGAGTACTATTAATAATGTTGTGACTACCTGTGCTAACCAGCTAGCCCCAGTGTTCACTAGGATATTCAATGCCTCCCTGGCTGAGTCGGTGGTCCCGTCCTGCTTCAAGAGGTCCACCATCCTTCCTATCCCAAAGATCGCCTCTTCAGCCTGCCTGAATGACTACCGCCCGGTGTCCCTTACCTCGGTGGTCATAAAGTGCTTTGAGAGGCTGATTAAGGATTACATCCGAGCCTCCCTCCCCCGCACCTTGGACCCGCTGCAGTTCGCGAACTGGCTGAACAGATCCATGGACGATGTGGTCTCCCAGGTACCGCACACCACGCTCACGCACCTGTATGGCTGGAAGGGGGCCTATGTGCGATTGTTGTTCATCAACTATAAATCACCTTTCAATTCAATAGTCCCCACCAGACTGGCCGTCAAGCTGCGGGAGCAAGGACTAAACACTCCAATAGGGGCCTGGATCCTGGACTTCCTCTCAGCCCTGCCCCAGGTGGTTAGGGTGGGGGGCACATGTCCAACTCCCCAGCTTGAACACAGGATCCCCCCAGGGCTGCGTCCTCAGTGCCCTACTGTACTCCCTGTACACACATGACTTTGTGGCCAGGTCCAGCTCCAACACTTTCATCAAGTTTGCTGACGCAAAGTTGTGGTGGGCCTGATCACTGACGACGATGAGAAGGCCTACCATGAGGAGGTGGCTGACCTGTCACTCTGGAACCAGGACAACAGCCTCCTCCTGAACGTCAACAAAACTAAAGTGCTGATTGTGGACTTTAGGAGGAATCACCAAGGACGCATGTGCCCTTGGTGATTAATGGGACTTCTGTTGACACGGTGAGCAGCTTCAAGTACCTGGGAGTCCACACCACGGAGGATTTAACATGGACTTTACATACAGGCACTCTGGTGAGAAAGGCTAGGCAGCATCTTTAACACCTCAGGCATCTAAAGAAATTCAGGCTCTCTGTGAGGATCCTCAAGCCAATCATGTCGGATGCTCTCAACCGCTCCAGAGTTGATTGGCAACTCTGGAGCGGTTGAGAGCATCCGACAGGCAACACCACTGCCTGGTTTGGGAACTGCATTGCTCAGGACAGGTGAGCCTGCAGAGGGTGATGCGTTCAGCCAAACGTACCACTGGTACTACCCTGCCCGCCCTGCAGGACTTATGCACCAGGAGGTGTGGTAGCAGAGCCCACAGGATCATGAAGGATCCTCATCACCCCAACATCGGACTGTTCCAGCTGCTGCAGTCGGGCAAGCGCCTCTGCAGTAACACAGCGAGGACAGAGAGACTTGGAGGAAGTTTCTTCCTGCAAGCCGTAAGGACTGTCAATGCTGAACTCACCAGGAGTCCGAACAAAAAGCGCTGAGTCAATCACACAGGCCCCACTGCCTTCTGTACTGTATGTAGCATACTGTACTGCATACTGTATCGCTGTTCTGGGTTACTGCATACTATTCTGCATACTGTATCACTGTACTGTGTTATAGCATACTGCGCTGTATTGCTGTTCTGTGCGGCGTTACTGTATTGCTGTGTTGTACTGTTGTTTACTGTACTGCATATCTCCATACTCACTTTATTCACTTTACTGCACATATTTGTATATACAAATAGCCTATCCCATTTACATAACTCTATTCTCTTCTATTTTGTACCCCCACTTTGAATTATCTTTTTGAGTCTTATTTTATTTTTAATTTATTTAAATTATATTATTCTATTCAATAACTGAATTACATTTTATGAATCAGTTTGTTTCAGTTAGTTAGCTTGGTAGGAATTAGGTTAGCTATTGTGTTCGGTTTTGTAATTATTTTGTATCATCTCTGGGTGCGTTTCACTGCATATATGTATGAAAGTATGTATATTGTGAGGGAAAAATTATGATCAATGTTAATGAATGATATAATTCTACCACATATGCTGAGGCATATGTTTGTTTGGTGACGCTCGACTCTTTCTCAGGACATCTTACATTCCTGCATACCACTGGAACAAATGTTTTAGTCATTATCTTGTAAAAGGACCATTTGTGTAAACACTCAACGTATGCTTTCTCAGCACCGAAAGTGTTCAATGTTTTTCTTTGTTAAAACATGTTCTCAGCTGTTACTGACGACAGCAGCGAATCATATGTCTAGTCTCAGAATGGGACACAACCCCTCATGACTATTAAGGCCTCTTCAAGTGAAGTAGAGGTAGACTGATCATGACCACTGCTTTGAAGCTGATCTGTATCTTTCTCTTTATTCTGCAGAATAAATATCTTTAATACTCTCAGTTTTGTATTCCTGTAGCGGGCAGATTAACCTCACCAACCACGCAGGAGAATTTACCCAACAATCTGGCGATGATGATGAGATTCTCTGCTTGACTTTGTTGGACCTCTTCATGCCCAGGTTGTGTGCGCAACGGCAGTCATCGTCAAGACATCCAAGAAGGAGTCGTCTGGACATGACAGCAGATCCAGCAAGGACAAAACAAGTTCCTGAACAAATTAAGGTGAGGACTTAATGAGATATTATACCGATTAAGAAAAGCTTTGAGTAAGCTTAGATATTGTACCGATCAGGGAAGTTTGAAGGAAGTAGCTCTGAGAAAGCTAAAAGATTGTAGAGGATCTAGAGGATCGTTGAAGAAGCTTTGTTAAAATCAGAAAGCCATCCCCCCTCAGACAAACGTGTCGCCAACTGCCCAGGTTAGGAAGGGGCGTTGGATAATTGGTCTGGAGAACTGTGGAAGTGGCCAATATTGCATCGATCAAGAGAATCATGGTTTTTGTTTTTTTATTAACCTTTTTATGTTATTCAATAATAAAGTCGACAGTATTGAATGCCTAATTATTCTACATTATTCTTGATCACTCCTAGCAAAAGCGTTAAGGGCAAGAAAGCACAGGAGTGCTCTCATTCCTAGCAAAAGCGTTGAGCGTAGGTGAGGAACTTCTGGTGTTTTAAAAATAAAATAAAATAAATATATAATTAAAGTAAAATTGATCATAATAAATAAAGCCACCTGTCGGTCGTGCGGTGTATGGGACACAGGTTGGCGTCCATTCCTATTGGTCGTGGGGTGTATGGGATAAATGTTTGGAAATAAAAACACTCTCATGTGATTTAGAAAAAGATATATAAATGTCTTTTTATTTATTGTTTTTATTTATTTTTATTTTATTTTATTTTGAAGGTACTGGTGGTCCAGTTTTCGTGGCTTACTTTTTAGTAAGCCTCATGAAGTTTTGAATACTGCTTACTGTTCTTCCCACCATTATTAATTTTTGCCTGGTACTCCAATAGGGTTTTTGTTTGTTTTTTCTTTTATTCTCTTTGTTTTGTATTTACTTAATTGGCAGTAATACACTTTCACATGAATCCTGTGTGATCCAATTGGTGTCTTGGGCGTATGACTGCCTGGCCGATGGATCACTCTGGAGCATGTATGCATGAGATGAGTTTGGAGCGATTTTATCAGTATCTTGGGGTATGCTAGATACCTGCCTGATAAAAATCTCAATGAAACAAGCGAATGCATAAACGAAGATAAGCGTAGTGTGTGTGTTTCAATAAACGCAAGATAAACGTGGTATGAATGTTATACATAACATGTTAAACTAGCACACACATGAGTCCAAGATGAAACAGCAGTGTTATAATATAAATATCTGGTGGGATTGCTGGAAAGGATACTGCAAGGCTTTTAATTTATTTGTGAATAACTAAAAGAGACAAATCTGAATGTGGGAATAACCTTTTTTCTTTTTTTCTCTTTATTCTCTCCATCTTTCCCGGATCCAATTGCATGCTGAAATGGGAGTGTTCTATACGAAAACCACTCCGAGAACAGAATGGGCCGGTCCGGCGAAATGTATGGTTGACAAACATAGGAGTGACATGGTACAACAATTACAATTACGGAAGAACCTGGGTTTTTCAACTAACGGCAGTTTTAGTTTAAACCAACTACGACACAATTGTTGTAGTTTGGTTTCACAAGTGAGGGGGAAACTGGAATGTTTTGAGAAGGGAAAGAAGAATATAAAAGGAAAAGTAGATTGGAAAGCGAATGATGCATGGGTAAAAGAAGCACAAAATAGGGAGACAAAGCAGGAACGAGGTGATACCACTCATCAGATGGTAAATGTTCTGGGGCCACAGAGAATCTGTCTTCCCCCAGTCCTTGTTCATCTTCTCCCCAGGATTTCCAACAAGAACATGGAGGGAAGGGCAGAGAACTCTTCTCACTTGTTGCCCACTGCACCAGAAGCCAATTAGGACCGATATTCCAGTGTCCAATAGTTCCCTCTAACCTGATGGAAAAGATGGAGGAATTCCATTGTGAATTTTCATGGTGGAGTGTCCTAATCCCCAGGCGGGTGGTAATCCAATCCTAGTCTATTGGCTATGGAAGATACAAGAAATGGCCCTGGCGATCGGAGATCTTCCAAATGGAAATGGAGAAGGATACACCACTGCCATCCAACGGTTAGTACAACAGCACCGTCCAACATCATATGAGTTACAACAAATCTTCATGAAAGGTTTAGGATAAGGATGGCAAGACGTGAATGCGGGATGGGAAGACACTGTAGTTTATGATCCCACTGTAGGGTCTCCATATATGCTTCAACTTGAACTAGTACTTGGACGAATTATCGTAACGCACCCCTCTATCATGATGTGGGATAAGATAAGAGCTTGTAAAAAGAAAGAAGATGAAAGCCTGGACGAGTACTTTGAACGCCTTGTGCGTCTCTTCAATCAACATAGTGGTCTAAGGCGGCCCCCCGGAGATGTCGATAGCCTGTATGAGCAACAGCTGAAGAATGCCCTTATTAAAGGTCTTCAGCTAGAAATCAAAAGGATGGCCTGTACCACCTGTATAGGGTACGAGGGTGTTTCGACTCGTCAAATTTAACGCCACATGATACATGCTGTATCCCACTATAATAGACAAAAAGTAGTAAAAAATGTACGCCGTGATGTGACTGCTGATAGTTTTCAAATGGCTCAACTGTCTTTCTATGAGAGTAACCAATGAGGTTGCAGAAGAGGATGAGGACGACCAGGCAGACAAGAGAATGCACCAGGCCGAGGAGGATCAGGATACGGCAGTGACCGTACGTTCAGGTGCTACTACCTGCCCTAACAGACTGGAGGGCGACTGGAACGAGGACGAAGTGTCTATTCGCTTTCCACAAGAAAGGGGACGAGGCAGATACCAAGGACATCATCAACAATGACGGTGTCGGTCTGTTATACCGAGACTCTCCACCACACCCTGGTTATTCTGATCATAATGTATGCATTCTTGTAATTCTGGTTATTATATACTGCAAGATGTAGGAATAGGCAATCTATGTCAGGATTTAAAATATCGCTCACTCTCATCTCACCTTCCTAATTCCCCCTCCGTACTTGTCTCATCATTTCACCTCCCTAATCCCTCTCTCCTTACTTCTCCTATCACTCTCACTCTATGAAGTCTTTCAGTTTATGTATGTCTAATCAGGCAATGTTCTGTGTTTATCTTCGTCTACTTGTCATTTGTTTGTGTAGTTATGTATCCCTACAAACTTCCTACAAAGGAATGTAAATGAGGAAATCCCAGACTTAATGTATGGGAAAGCATGGGAACGGTAGTATAGCTATTGCCTTGGATGCACTGTGCCATCACCCCCTAACTAGCTTCAATGAAACCCATTAAGTTTGTCAGTTGGAATGTGAGAGGCTTGGGCTCAACTGCTAAACCTAGCAAAATCCTAACTCACCTCGCCATGGTGAACCCCAGCTTCTGTCATCTGCAAGAAACCCACCTCATTGCATCTGAGCACCTCAAACTCAAAGCTAAATGGGTTTATCAGAGGTTTTCCACATCATACAACTCAGAGGTGTATCTATATTGATCAATAAAGTATCCCCTATCAAAATAAAACCACAATATCAGACCCAGAAGGGTGTTACATAATGATTAATGTGATTTTAGCTAACATCAAATTAACCATTGCTAATATTTATGGCCCCAATGAGGAGGACCCAAATTTCTTTCACAATATATTCTGAATCAGTTATCATATTGGGAGGAGACTTCAGCACAGTACTGGATCCAAATTTAGATCAAGCCAGAAATATTCCCAAATCCTGGCGTTCGTCAGACACTATAAAACAATATATGAGTGATCTTGCTCTACTAATTGTAATTTCCGATCACGGGCCGATTAGTTTCAACCTGATAAATGAAACAAAGCGTAACCCTCCCGGCAGGTGGCGGTTTAACACCTCACTTTTGACGGATAAAGAATTTAACCATTTCTTTTCGAGAGAATGGACTTCCTTCATTGAACTGAATGACTCCCCAGAAATATCACCATGCTTACTTTGGGAAACAGCTAAGGCAGTTCCAAGAGGTATTATTATTTCATTCTCCACTCACAAGAAAAAGAAAGGACAAGAATGCCAAAATAAACTCGAACAGCGACTAAAGGAGTTGCACTCCCAACAAGCCCACTAATCTTCTGAGCAAATCCGAACTGAGATCAGGACAATTACATCTCAACTTGATACTATCATCCATCAAAATACACTATTCCTTATGGAACGAACAAGAGAAAATTATTTTGAATTCAATGACAAATCAGGTAAATTTCTTGCCAATCAATTGAAACGTGATAGAGAAAAATTTACTTATTAGAGCCATCAAAGATCCCCAGGGTAGAATAACATACTGTCCGCAAGACATCAACAACATATTTAGAGACTTTTATAAGAACCTATATCACTCGGATAATGAATCGAATATATCAAACATTCACTCATTCCTTGATGATATTGACCTTCCTAAACTTTTGACGGAGCAGGCTACCACCTTAGATCAACCACTTACTCTTGAAGAACTCAGGAAAGCGCTCTTCTCTTTGCCCAACAATAAATCACCTGGATCAGATGGCTACCCAGTGGAATTTTATAAACACTTCTGGCCACTTATCTCCCCATTTTTCATCAGAATGGTTACAGAGGTCAAGTCAACCTCCACCATGCCTCCGCACATGAATATTGCTCTCATTTCGGTTTTGCTCAAACCCAAGAAGGACCCAACCCTCACCTCCAGTTACAGACCCATAAGCCTTGTTAATTGGGACCTTAAGATTATAAGTAAAACACTAACCAACAGAATTGAAAAAGTAATTCCATTTATAATTCACCCAGACCAAACAGGCTTTGTCAAAGGCAGACACTCATCCAGCAATATGTGTTGTTTATTCAGTCTGATCAGCATATCTCAAAGGAACAACTTTAATACTATTATTGCCTCTTTGGATGCAGAAAAAGCATTTGATAGAGTAAATTTGACATATCTCTTTTCCAAAGCCAAATTTGGATTTGGAGAGTCCCTCATTCAATGGATCAGAATCCTCTACAACTCTCCATCTGCTTCTGTCATCACCAATGGTTACACTTCACAGCGTTTCACTCTACAATGCAAACGTGGCACAAGACAAGGATGTCTGCTCTCCCCTTTACTATTCGCCATCTTTATTGAACCCCTCGCGGGGGCTATCTGTCAAAACAGTACTATTGTAGGCATACAAACAGGAAACTCTGTTCACAAAGTCAGTTTGTATGCAAACGATATCCTGTTGTACATCCGGAACCCAATATCATCCCGACCAGAAGTGTTCAACCTTATATCTAAATTCTCAGATATCTCAGACTATTTAATAATTTGGACTTAAACCACAGTCTTACCGCTCAGTGCAGGGGGACTGTAATGCTGCAACCCAGAAACTTCACTTAACCATCACAACGGGCAATATTAGATACCTTGGTATTGATATCTCCTCCAATCTATCAGATTTGTTTACCCTTAACTTCACTCCATTGCTCAAATCCATTGAAGAAGACCTCATTTTTGGAACAACCTACCCATCGCACTAATTGGTAGGACAGCAGCAGTGAAAATTAATTTACAGTGGTACTTGGACTTACGACTGCATCTGCTTACGAATAATCCAAGATACGAGTAGCAATAGTCGCGAAAATTTGTATCGACTTGCAACCGACTGCTCCAAGACACCACCGCGGAAATTTGCAGTTGGTGCATTTGCGGCCAGTCAGCAGTCAGTCAGGGGGCAACCTATCATGTGTGCACGTAGTTCGTGGCTTATCGATATTTTTTTCATATTTACTGTGTTTGTGCTGTGTATTTTGTTTATTTCACCCTTAATGGTTTCATAATTTATATGGGAAATATTGCTTCGACATACGACTGTTTTAATATACGACCATTCTTATAGAATGAATTAAAGTGGTAAGTCAAGGTATTGACTTTGTACTTCCAAAAATAAACTATATATTTTCAATGACCCCAGTGCAACCAACAGTACATTGGTTTAATCCTCTAGACTCAATAGTCAACAAATTATATTGGAAATACAAGAAACCGAGAATTAAACTAGCAACACTACAGAAAAACCAAGACTGTGGAGGCTTAGCGGCCCCAAACTTTAGATACTACTATCTAGCAAACCATCTTCAATTTTTAATTAAATGATTACAACCAGAGCAACAATTGGCCCATTAATGGCGAGTTATTGAACAATCTGAATGTCAGGAGTTACATTATCTGATCTCCCATTCCTTACTGAACCTATAAGGAAACATAATTGCTTTAAAAACCCATTTATCGCAACAACTCGGTCAGCCTGGTGGAAATTCCTCAAACTCAGTGGTCACACTTTATCTCCAAACAAATTCACGCCAATCTGGCACAACCCAGATTTCTTGGTCAAAAACAGACCAATAATCTTTAGGTCTTGGAAAAGACAAGGAATTTCTCATCTGGAACACATTTTTTAAAACAATTTGCTTATATCCTTCCCAACCTTAACCCAAAGGTATAATATCAGTGGTGTTCCGGTGTTCCGGGATCGGTGTTCCCTTGATACCAGAGATGACTACTTTCATGGCTTCTGGCTCTGCCCACCTATCCTAGCATTCTGGACCAACATCACCAAGAAGCTATCAACCCTCCTGGGTCGCAGCATTCCAGTCTCCCCGTCTATATGTCTTCTCGGTGACCTCTCCTCAGTCGACCCACCACTGAAACACCACCAACCCATTTTGATCGCCTTGACAATTGCCAAGAGAACAATATTACTCAATTGGAAAAAGAGAGATAATCTCACCACATCCCAATGGTTGCAGTTATTAATAGATTACATCTGTGGCCGCAGGGCAGGGTACTCCGGGTTTTCCTGCAGCCGTAGGTTGTCCATGGGGCTGCCGAGTTTGGGGGGGCATAGGGACCCCTTCTGCTGCTTGGAGGCGGCACGACATATTACCGACTTTCTACATCAATGCCAATGGGGAGAAGTCATGTACACTCACCGTCGGACGTCTTACACACACACAATTAACTAGCCCCTCTTCAGCGAAGCTCAAATGTCACAGAAACAGTGGTGATGAAGTTGGGTGGCAAATCAAGCAAGCACAACAAAGATAAGTAAATTCAACAAGGATAGGACCAGTACAGGCTATCTGCCCGTGTGTGCATGCAAAAGTGTGTCATCAGGGAAGGAATTCAGGAGGAGTAGGAATTTGGAAGCTGAGGCAGCGTAGAAATATTTCAGACCCCAACACTCCACCCCTCTTTGCCTAACGCACACACACACACACACACACACACACACACACAAACAGACACACACACACACACACACACACACACGCACACACACACACACACACACACACACACACACACACACACACACACACACACACACACACTTTTCACCACGTTAACACATGCCCAGGCTGTGATGAGGAGAAGTGGAGCGTCCTCTGCTGATTGTTTCCAGCATCCGGTTCTCATATCCCAAATGATACATGGTTGGGCTGCGATTGAAAAACTGCCTGACACTTTGACACACACAGTGGCCCACCACCGAATACATTCCCAAATGCATATTCACACACCATCCCCTACAATCACTAACTATGATACAGTGCAATACTTCACATTCACCTTTGAAATTACTGGGATCTTGCTGTCTTTCTTTGTCTGTGAATGACTGAATGAATGAATGAATGAACGAAAACCCATTCATGAAGCAAAGGAAATAAAATATAAAATAATAAATTATTAAAAATAATTAAATTAAAAATATAATGCATTATGATGATTACTGGTTCTCATAATACCTTAACATGGGGGCTGTGCTTTAACTGATCATTACACTGGACCTGACATTAACTTCACCTTTTTCTTTGCAACAGGTCTAATAATATATACACACTACCGGTCAAGTTTTAACACCCCCATTTTTCCAGTTTTTTATTGAAATCTAAGCAGTTTAAGTCCATTGAATAACCTGAAATGGATCAAGGGTAAGGAATAAACTTTAGGTTACCAAAAACTGAAAAATAATGGAAATTCAGAGCTATAAAAAAAACCTTTTTCAGGGAACAAGCAATGGGTTAACCACTAACAGCTGTTCTGCAGCAATAGAAATAAATTAAGTCTTGAAAGTTGATGCAAACAATTCCTACAGGTGTCCCAACTTTCACTGATTACTTACAAACCCTCTGTCTGTATAAAAGCAGTGTTGGAACAGACTGTTATTTCACCCCCTGAAGCATTATTTGGACAATATTGCAGTGCAGGAAGTAGTATATTACTATCATAATGGCGAGAAAAAAGGCAATTAACAAAGAAAGATAGACCATTATAACCCTTAAAAGTGTAGGTCTTCCCTTTCGAGAAATTACATAGAAAGCCAAGTTGTCAGTGGACAAAGCAAAGGAACCTACAAGTTCAACCCATTTGTGGGAAGTTCTGCAACGGTGTTGGGAAGAACTTTCCCAACAATATTTAATTTCCATTGTAGAAAGAATGCCACAAGTGTTTTAGGCTGTTATATCTGCATAATGTGGCTACTTTGATGAGTCAAACATTTAGATAAAATTTTGTTAAACAAAAACGATTCCATGATTTATTTATTTTTATCTCCTATTGTTTATTTGTTTTATGCTTTAATTTTAGAGTACATTGAGATATTAAACTGTGTAAATTTCAATCAAAAATGCAATATTGGAGGTGTTCTAAAACTTCTGGTCGGTAGTGTATATATATATATGTATATATATATAATTTTTTATTTTTTTTAATTTTTTTTACTGACCTTTTATTTATATATATATGTTATATATATACATAAAAGGTGAGTCAAAATCAGAAGCCTGCCTACTTCATGTGATCAGCAGGTACCACTGTGTCTGTGTACTTTTCTGTGACAGTCTATCATATTCCATCATTGTCAAGGGGCATTAGGGTCTCTTTTTGTACATCTATAAGACCTTTGCATTTGATCACAATTATCTTGTTTTATTATGATATAATGAAGCCATGATGTGCATACATAGTCTATTGTCCCTCCCTTGACATGGGCATTGTGGCAGTTTTGCCTGCCACACACCACCCGGGTGGCGTTTTCAGGGCCCTCCGACACAGAGACACAAATGGGGTTGAAAAGTACCAGTTTTATTGTAGAAAGTCGGCAAGGTGGAACAAGCCCGGAGCATATGGAATTGCATGTCATAACAAGGGCTCCTCTCTGTGGGTGTGTGCTGGGATAGGGGTTTTACCTGTTGATCGTTGGTTGGTCTAACGAGCAACAGGCATACAGCCACTCTCATCCTGAATTACCTAGACCTAAGACAGGTGTGGCTACTCAAACCACACCACCCCCACACCACATACCCGTGACACCAAACTGATGCCAGGGAAATATTGTGATGGAATCACGGTGATAACGCAGTCTATCATCTCCTTCTCTCCCAAGTAGGAGACAGAGGTTAATCCACTCATCTGAGGTGTCCGAGGATCTGGGAGGGTAGTTTTGCTACACACCTTTATACTCCTGACTACTGTCCTACACTCCCTCCAGCTTTCTGCCAACTGCTTGTGTAAAATGTAGCCTCCTACTAAAACAATTAATAGAACATTTTAACTGGAAAAGTTAAACACTTAATTTCATGTTAAAACTATACTTGACAAAAAGTGACACACAACATATGATTATCCCAGATGACATGGCCACTTACTGTGAATAAATCAATTTCTTCACACTTGTTCTGCCTCTTTGCGGCTGAGTGACTACAGCCTACGTTTAGAGTCAACATGAATCAGTTATCCATCCTGACAAGCAGCACCAATCTTTTGTTGCCTTTGTTTGTTTTGTTTCTTTTTAAGAATGGAGGTCTGGAAGATATTCCCTTAAGGTCACTCGGATTAGCCGTGTGATGTGCCAGCACAAGAAATACACAACAATGGAGTTTAGAGCTCGGCACAGGGCATCCTGTGTGAAAGCCCCTTTACTCTCCACAAAACAAACCTACCCCTCCTCAAGCGATACATGATTACAAGGGGGCTATGCCTGAATGCAGAGAATTGATTCAAACCCAAATAAACCAACCTCCCAATTCTGCTCCTCATGAATGTGAACACCAGAGTGTTCATGCTTTTCTGCTTCAAAGCCAAATCTCAAGTTCAGTCTAATGTTTGAATGTTTGTGATCTTTCTCTCTTTCTCTCTCTCACTCTCTCCCACTCTTTCTCTCTCTCTCTCTCTCTCTCTCTGCTTTGGGCAACTCTTAATGCCTCTGCTGTCTCTTATTCAACATTCATTCACGATATCAAATTCCCAGAAAGTACCCTTGAGATAGAGTAAAGACCAACTCCAAAAGGGTTGTGTGGCCTTTCACCCCTCCTGCCCCGAGTGAGGTAGAGATAAAAGCATGTGGTTCTCAGCCTTGGAACAAAACTTTGATCTCCTGTTAATTTGACCTTTGTTCTAACGCTCCGACTTCATGACGGTGCTAAACGAGTGCAGAGGCAAGGGGAGAATGGAAATAAATCAATTAGTGTTCCAGTGACAGCGAAGGAGACATGTTAGGTGCAGTAATAATTATGAGCAAAAATCAGAAAGAAAAGAAGAAAGACTGAAAATGTTACTTGAAGGGCCACTTGGACAGTTTCAAACCCAGAATGAACAAGAAACTCTCCCTTCTGAATCCTAAGCAGGGACAATATCCCAATACATTGTAGATTATCCCAATTATGGCTATCGTCATATACAAACTTAAGAACAATGTTCTTCAGCATCTTACTGAACCGATCCACCAGGCCGTTGGTCTGGGGGTGGTACACACTGGTCAGACGCCCACCAGCTGATAATGTTCCCAAAATGTACACGAGAGAGAATAAGTGCCCTGGTTGGTCAGGATTTCCTTTGGAAATTCCAACTTGGGTGATGACCTGAAATAATATCTGGGCCACACTTCTGGCCGTAATACTGGGCATTGGCACCGCGTCACGTACCAGGTTGTATAGTCCACGAGCACAAACACAAAACCATGACTGCAGGCACTGCTGTCTAACGGCCTGATGAGGTCCATACCGAGTCTTTCTAACGGCGCCTCAACTATGGGGAGGGGCTTCAGCGGTGCAGTTGGTGTAGGCGGTGAGTTGACTTACTGGCACATGGGACATGCATCGCATCACTTACGCACATCTGCCCAAACTCCCGGCCAAAAAAAGCATGTCATTATCCGCTGCAGTGTTTTATTGTGTCCATGCTGACCGGCCATTGGGTTCTGGTGAGTTGCTTGGAAAAACATTTCCCGGCAGATTTTCGGAAACAACAACTGGGTTATTTCCTCTCCTGACTGAGTGTCACGGTTCACTCAATAATAATCTGTCCTTAATCACAGAGAAATACCTCCTCATCCCTGTGGCACTCCTGCATCTCGGAGATTGTGGTGGTGCTGCGGCGGTGCCTCCAGGCGCCGGGCCCCTGCAGGCAATGCAGGGCCAGTCGACGATAGAGAGGGAAACGCCCTGTGTTCATTAAACTGTGTTAAAATTTGTAGCATTGAGGGAAAGTGAAAGGTGATTGTGTCACCCTAAATTTCTTGCCTCAGATACTGAGATGTTCCACTGTGGAGAAACCTGTTAAAAATTTCACAAAATTAAATTGCAAGAGCTCTATTTTGAACGAAGACAGTCGAAGGCTGGTAACTTTATTTCAAAAGAAAAGTTTCTCAGTGTTCCTTTTCAAGATTTGTTTATAATGGTTTACGGAGCTTTAGCGTGACCAATTTGTCATCACAACACAGATTCACAAGAACTGAAATGTCTTTCTATTTCTCTATCTTTTTAGTATCCCACCAAACTGTTTTTATTAAACGCCCCATTTAGCCATGCAGCATCAGATCTTAAAAAGATGAATTCTCAAGTGACAGAAAGAGATGGATGGGACCTTTGAGTTAGTCACTTTTTTGTGGAAAATTATTTTCCACACTGTGGTGCACCATCTGTTTTGGAACGAAAGATTGGCATACCCATCCACATTCAAAAGTTAATATTTGCTCTATATTAGAGCAAAAGTTCTCAAAGTTGTAACATGATGCATAGAGCATGACATATTAATCTGTATACCCTAATGGAATGCCGTCGTGTACAGAGAGAGCCATAAATTCAATCCACAGCATCTATATCCCAGTATATCCCCACTCTGTTCCCATGTGTTATACTGGGGTGGCGGGGACATCATTTCACTGGCCTAATGTGAAATCCTAGCACCACAAATCCTCCTCACCCCGTATCCCATTATTGGGACAATCATCATCTACTCATGTGTCAAAATGTGTCGAGGACTCTTCCCGTGGCCTTTTGCCCCTGCCACCCATGTCACTCTGACTCCAGTTCAGAATGGAAGGAGAAATAC
The DNA here is from genome assembly GCF_960531495.2 of Zeus faber. NCBI lineage: Eukaryota > Metazoa > Chordata > Actinopteri > Zeiformes > Zeidae > Zeus > Zeus faber. The sequence continues at coordinate 1,558,504 of NC_137210.1, forward strand.
TTATAACTTCTGCACAGATACACTGATGTTTAATTTATCGGTTTCAGAATGTGGCCCCGCTGACCCCGCGCTCTGGGAGACGAGGGGATCCTTAGGGTGAGGACCCCTCATTAACACTCTCGGGTAAAAACCTCTAGAACAGCCTTAGGTAAGTGTGTGTGTGTGTGTGTGTGTGTGTGTGTGTGTGTGTGTGTGTGTGTGTGTGTGTGTGCATTCCACCCCACTGTACAGGTTAATGTGAGCAAGAGAGGGCAAATTTGTGTTTGAAAGGGTTTTTATTATGGGGGCGGTTGCATATACATAATCATATTCTTGACTATCCCACAGGTATGTCGCTGCTTTTTCCATTTATATAGCTCCAGTACTTCGTCCATCACAAATTGCTGATGCCACTGCATCTCTTCGCCCTCTTTACCGTCAGCCCGTCTTCCCCACCATTAAAGGTGCACCACGTAACTCACAAGGCCCCTCTCTCATTAAGTATTAGCCATTAAAACCACACAAAGCCTTAACAGTTGCAGCAAATGAGCCACTGCTTGCGTTGTTGCATTACCATTATTAGACATAAGCCACGGTTATGCAGGTAAGAGATACAGTGTTTGATAATAATGTGGAAAATGAGAGGGTAAACTAAATGATGTCAAATGGTGGAGATGGACAGAGGTAATGGGTGTGGTGACACTTCTAGGGGTTGGAGGCCTTGCTCTCTCTCTCTCACTCTCTCTAACTCTCCCTCTTTGTTGCTTGCCTATTTCATGTAGCCCTGACCTTATTTTGTGCAGCCTTCGACACTTCTATTTCAAGACTCATGACTCACCAGCACTCAAACTGAGGGGCATGGACAGAAGCACACCAACTTGTTCTATGCATTAACCTACATATACATCACATTGAGTATCTAGAGAACAAGGAGGAGGATTACATGTACATAACGATTGTTAGGTGGAGGAAGTACGACATCCTCTATTATTTCACAAAGTGGATCATGGATACAGGCCAACGAGACACCTTTTAAATTGAAGGTTTATAGTTTTTCTTTTTTATATATTTGTTATAATGAATAAAGTACACCTTTGCTGTTAGGTCACAATCACACTGCAAGCCTTAGTTGAAATTTGGATTTATTGATCAAATCAGATACTTTTTTAAGATCACACTTTTAATCCACAGGGAGAAATTCAAGCAAACACACCCAACGGCAATTATTCAGGGTTGGGGTTAGTTTGGTAAGTCTCCTATATGAAGAGTGGTAGCATTATAATCCAAACCGAAATTATTTAAACTTTGACCCAGTTCACAGCTGACCTTTCAAAGCACCACCAATGACAACGGCTATTGTGTTGGCAAAAGCTACTCAAGCACCAACAACAGGGGGCGCTAGTGATGATGCGTATGTACTAGATGTGTTTGATCAGTGATCCTCTCCGCGATTTCAACAAGATTAGAGATTCAAGATTCAAGAGGTTTATTCGTCACATACATATACATACTTTCATACAATATGCAGTGAAATGTAATGCAACGCACCCGGTGATAACACACAATATGTCCTAGGAAAAATTTCTTTCTAATAGACCAACTAACTGACTCCGTAATACAGTAAGTGGAATACTTATAGAATAAAAATAAAAATATATAGAATAAAATAAAATCCAATAAGATAAAATGAAATAAAATGGAATAGATAGAGGGGATATGCTTATGTATATAGAATAGGCAATTATGTATATACAGATATGTGCATTAAAGTGGCATGTGAATAAATTGAGGTAGTGTTTGGGATAATACAGCACAGTATACAACAGTACGGCACAGCAATATGGCATCACGAACAACCCTGAACAGTGACACAGTATGCGGAACAGTATGCTACATACAGTAGGTAGTGGAGCCTATGTGTGTGGCTCAGTGAGGACCCCTGGTGAGGTCAGCATTGACAGTTCTAATGGCTTGCGGGAAAAAACTCCGTCTCAGTCTCTCTGTTCTCGCTGTGTGACTGCGGAGGCGCTTGCCTGACCCCAGCAGCTGGAACAGTCCGTTGCTGGGGTGATGAGGATCCTTCATGATCCTGCGGGCTCTGCTACTACACCTCCTGGTGTATAACTCCTGCAAGGGGGGGAGGGTAGTTCCAGTGGTACATTCAGCTGAATGCACCACCCTCTGCAGGGCCCGCCTGTCCTGAGCAGTACAGCTCCCAAACCAGGCAGTAATGTTGCCTGTCAGGATGCTCTCCACTGCTCCAGAGTAGAAGGACTTGAGGATCCACAATCAGATCCTTAGTTTTGCTGATGTTCAGGTGGAGGCTGTTGTCCTGGCACCAGAGTGACAGGTCACCCACCTCCTTGCGGTAGGCCTTCTCGTCCCAGTCGGTGATCAGGCCCACGACAACGGTGTCGTCAGCAAACTTTATGATGGTGTTGGAGCTGGACCTGGCCACACAGTCATGTGTGTACAGGGAGTACAGTAGGGGGCTGAGGACGCAACCCTGGGGGGATCCCGTATTCAGGGTGAGGGAGCTTGACATGTGCTTCACACCCTGACCACCTGGGGGCGGGTTGTGAGGAAGTCCAGGATCCAGGCGCACAGTGGAGCATTCAGTCCGAGCTCCTTCAGCTTGACAGCCACTCTGGTGGGGACTATGGTGTTGAAAGCTGAACTGTAATCAATGAACAGCAATCTCACATAGGCCCCCTTCTGACCATCCAGATGCGTGAGCGTGGTGTGCAGTACCTGGGAGACCACGTCATCCGTGGATCTGTTCTGCCGATATGCGAACTGCAACGGGTCCAAGGTGCGGGGGAGGGAGGCGCAGATATAATCCTTATTCAGCCTCTCGAAACACTTCATGACCACAGAGGCGAGGGCCACCGGACGGTAGTCATTCAGGCAGGCAGGAGAGGTGATCTTTGGGACAGGAACGACGGTGGACCTCTTGAAGCAGGACGGGACCACTGATTCAGCCAGGGAGGTGTTGAATATTGTAGTGAACACCGGAGCTAGCTGGTTAGCACAGGTCTTCAGTACTCGCCCAGATATGCCATCTGGGCCCGCAGCTTTCTTGGTGTTAACCCGCATCAGAGCCCTCCAAACAAACAAAGTTAATACCGTGTTTTATTCATTCATACTGTATGCCAAACGTGTGGGTCTACCCCCCCTATCTAAAGTAAGTGTACGGAAAAGTCTGACAATGGTGAAGCCAAGCACCTCTAACAAAGCCACCGGAGCCACCAACTGCCAAGCTACCAGAGCTAGTGCTTATGTTAACAATGGCCCTGCTCGCAACTCTGCCACTGGAGTTGGAGAAACTGCCGTATGAAACCTATTCCATGTGCAAGGAGCTATGCAAGGAGATGTCTGAGTCAGTTCTGCATGGTGGCATGAACAAACACTTTGATGCTTTTGAAACCTTCAGTTGCTTGTGGCCTTACAGTCGGTAAAAGTTGACTGTGCGCATTGCTCTCTCTAGCCGAAGCAACTTCCGGTGCCAAGATACGCACCTTCCTTGCAAGTTTCCACCACTTCTTAATGAAAAAGCTGATCCTGTGCTGTGGCAGACTACAATTTATGGAGTATAAGGGAAGCACCAAGGACTACACCAAGGAGGTGATGATTCAGCGCTGCACATTTTGAGACGTAATGCAGATTCTACGTGATGGAGGAGTGAAGCACACCCTGCGGTACCCCACCAGGCTCCACATCCATCACCGGGATGGAGGAGCTCCAGCAGTCTTTGTTGACACGAAGGAGGCAGCACAGATTTTTGGAAAGGAACAACACAGGCAAAGGGGAGTAGACACACACACTGCACTGTTTACCCAGCTATGATCATGCCTCGGTACACGATGGGACATGGTGAGGAAACTTAGTTGAATGCAGTTTAGCAACACTAAATGGCGCACTAGGACATGACTGCAGAGAATGTTTCTCATACAGTATACCTATTACGACTGTCAATTTTAAGATGATGTCATTCTCATGTTCATAAGTCTTAGAGCAGAATAGACTGTTTTTTGGTCTAATCTCATTTAATTTCCCACATCACTAATACAAAATACCACAATATATTAATCTCTGACCACAGCCCCTTGACAATGTCCCTAAATCTCTCCCTTCCTAAACAAACCTATTGCTACGTTTTAACCCTTCCCTACAACAAATAAGAAATTTGTGGAAAACATTACCACCACATTTAAATATTTTGAAGAATTGAATGATAATGCGTGGTATCAGATTCCACACTCTGGGAATCATTACAAGTTGTCATTTGTGAAGACATGACATGACTTAAAATTGAAACTAAAGCATTTCGAAGAGGGAGTGTCACAATCATCTCCTGCCTTGATACCTGTCTGTCTCTCGGCTCCTCTGTCCCTCTCTGGCTATATCTGTCCCTGTCTCCCTCTAGCCCTCTCTAGCTCCCTCTGTCTGCCTCGAGGTCCCTCTGTCCCTCTCTGGCTCCCTCTGTCTGTGTCTTGTGTCTCACTGGACACCTGCCCTCAGTCAGTAATCTCACCACCTGTCTCCACCTTCCTCATCACTCCTTTTGTATTTAACCTGGGGGGGGATGGTAGCTCAGGAGGTAGAGCTGGTGGTCTAGGGATCCAAAGGTTGCTGGTTCAATCCCAGGCTCCTCCTGCTAGCATGCAGTAGTGTCCTTGAGCAAGACACTTAACCCCTAATTGCTCCTGATGGCTGCGTCCGTCGGTCTTTGAACAATTGTAAGTCGCTTTGGATAAAAGCGTCTGCTAAATGACTAAATGTAATGTAAATGTAACCTGGTCCCATTCACTCTGTCGGTGTCAGTTCGTTGCATGTGTTTCGGCACATGTTTCTGCATTTGTTTCTCGCATGTCTTCAGCATCTTTGTTCCTACCTGTTTCCCTGGGTGTGTGCCCCGAACTCTTGATCCCTGATCCTCCACTGACTCCTCTGCTCCTGGTTCCTGGTTCCTGAGTCCCTGCCTGTGCATGAGTCCCTGCCTTCCCCATGACAAGTCCCTGCAGGTCCCAATCCCCCTTCTGTTGCCTGTTCCTGATTCCTGCCTGTCTACCCATTGAACCCCTGCATGAACTCCTAAAACCGTGTGTCCTGTGTTTGGGTTCATCTTGACCATCATCCTTAATAGTACAAACCGACCAAACATGAACCCGGCAGACTCGGTTTTTATGTCGTTCATGTCATTCATGAACGACATGAATCTCTAGCCCCACCGGCAAGCTGTAGGCCTGCTGGTCACCAGCAGGCTTCCCGGCCTGGACGTCCCCTCCAGCCCTTCAACTGGTGGAAATTACGTGCCCCCCCCCTTCTCCGCCTCCCCTTACTCCAGAGTCTACCGTCCCAGTCCCCGAGCTGCCGGCCGCCTCCCCCGAGGTCGAGCCGGTTCCAGTACCCAAGCCGCCAGCCCCCTCCCCCAAGGTCAAGCCAGTTCCAGGCCCTGAGCCGCTGCCCGATTCGTCGGCCGCCTCACCCGAGGTCCAGCCCTTCCCTGCCTCTGATTCGTCGGCCACCTCACCCGAGGTCCAGCCCGTCCGTGCCTGCGAGTCGTCGGCTGCCTCACCGGAGCTCCAGCTCGTCCCTGCCTGCGATTCGTCGGCCGCCTCACCAGAGGTCCAGCCCATCCCTGTCCCCGAGCTGCCGGCCGCCTCACCCGAGGTCCAGCCCTTCCCTGCCTCTGATTCGTCGGCCACCTCACCCGAGGTCCAGCTCGTCCCTGCCTGCGATTCTTTGGCCGCCTCACCCGAAGTCCAGCCTGTCCCTGCCTCCGATTCGTCGGCCCCCTCACCCAAGGTCCAGCTCGTCCCTGCCTGCGATTCTTTGGCCGCCTCACCCGAAGTCCAGCCTGTCCCTGCCTCCGAGTCACAGGACAGAGTTGTCGCAGGCAGTTCTCGGTGATTAAAGAATTAATAAAAAGTGGTATTTCAGGCTGAGAAGTTGAACTCTACTTGCAGACTAACTCTGTCCGAGATGCAATGGCATAAAAATACTGTTCTTTGCCCAGCATGCTGACAGCTTAGGTAAAAAAAAGAAATAATAATAATAATCCAGACCCAGTGTCCGGAAGCCCAGGCCAACATTTAACCATGGGTGGACTACGTTAGTGACAGAATGTTCATTTCTCACTTGGACCCTCTTCTGGATATGATGTACGTGAGAGTGGGTTGGGGGAACAGCTGTTATTTAAGTCCCGCTGTGGAACTGTGTTCCAGGGTTGGGTAATCAACAGGACGATGGCAATGGAAATGAGGAGGATGATCCCAGAGAGGTGACCAATCTTTTCCTCCTTTAGGATTGTGATCTCAGTTCACATCCGATGATTCTCCGCCATTCCGGTTTGTTCTGGTCCTCTGGAAGGTTTGGGACTTTCTTGCAATGAGATGCGTGTACCCATTTTGGTCGTTCTGCCACCTCAACTGCTGCTGTGGTGGTGAGGAGGATCTGGAACGAGTTGCAGCTTTTCTTCCCGAAGTCGCAGATCACCACCCAGTCACCTAGTCGTGTAGTGATGCTTCAAGTACACCGGATAGGGTTGCTTTGACCTGGACACATTGACTTAAACACTTGGGTGAGAGACACATATTATGACAGCATTGTTTGGTATAAGTCCACGATTGTAAAAGTAGGCTACGTGGAATAATTCTGTGATTTTCTTAAGTAAAATCCAAAAGTGGTAAATACTTAACTGAACAATCTGATCACAACTGGTTTTTTGGTTTGCTTATGTCATAATATAGGAATTTCCCTTGGGCCGGGTGAAAAGCCCTGGGGTACTTTATGTGATTGTTGCAGACATTGTCAGAAGATAAGACGAGGTCTACCACTGTAACAGGCAGTGTCATAAAAACAATCACTCTACTGTTCTCTGATTACAGTGTCCCGTAGTGATATGAGTGATAACACAGTAATCATTAACTCAGCCTCTGAACATTGCTTAAACAAGGTAAATTTAGGATAATGTCACATTTAAATAAGAACTAATCAAAATGATTCTGGTTCTGTAGGGAACTTTGTAATATCTGACAAACTATTTTAAACAATGGGGGTCAGTTCAATCAAGGTCTTTCCATTTATATGCTTGAGTTTATTTTAACTAACAATAATTCCAATTGAGCCTATTAAATAATCAAAATTTGCAATAAGTTAAATACAAAAAGTAATAATATTAACAACTTATAAGGACCTTTGAGGATCAATTGTAGAGTGATTCTCTTTGATCAATTCCATTGTCGATCCTTCAGGGTTTCCCAATAAGACCCAATAATTTCCATACTGGTCAAAAGTCAAAACTGCAGCCCAGTGAATTCCTGCTTAAAACTGCAGAAAGAAAACACTGAATAGACAGGTTGGTAAATATCCATCAATACACAATTACAACATTAATCGATTCACAAGATATTTTCAAATTGAAGCTTACAATTTTTGGCCAAATTAAAAGCCATTAAAACAGCCAACGTATTTCACATTTATTTTAGTGTTTCAAAATTTAGTAAGCAAACATATGCATGGCCTCTCTCGTGTATAAAACTAAACAATCATTCTTCTTTGTTAAACTACTTTGATATTCTATATCAAAAGCTACCTTATTCAATGTCAAATTGAGATTGCTTCTAGAGTAAAATTAAATAAAAATAAATAAATTATAATAAAAGTGATGTTCGATTATACTTAAACAATTACCAGCCTTACCAAACAAACTAACCGGTAAGGATGCAAAACACTATTGTATAACCATACCAAAACTGACAATTCACTCTTACAATGTGAGACCCACTTCAGACTTTAGGTTCATTTGGTGGCTTTTCACTTTTTTTACATCATGTGAAAGGGAAGAATCATAGCTTCAAAACAAGTTGTCACTTGTGCAAATCAAGCAAATATTTTTGAAGCTATGACTTGTTAATGACAAGGTTGTGGCAAAATGTGTTTCTGAGATAATCACCCTCAAAGTTTTCTCCCAGAATTCAAATGGTGTGAGAACCAACAATGCCTCATGACTACTTGTCACATGGCCAGTTGACACCCTGCTGAGTAGAGACTTGACACCATGTTGAATGGGGCAATCTCTGCATTGTTCTTATGTTTTGAGGAAATGTTGAAAAGTGTCATTGACACACGGCATATTTTGTTTTAGAATTGGCTTTTATTAAACCATCAGAATATACAGTACATTCTTTATAAAAGTGGAATTATTTAGGAGTTTAAAAGTGCGTTCAACACAACAAAATGTAGAGTCTCTGTATATCAGCCTCGGTGTGTGATTTAATATATAAATGTGTGTATGCCAAATATCTTCAAAGTTCTTAGAGTTATTATGTGGGCTAACCCCAACTAGACTCTGGGAGCCTGTTTGGGACTGCCTCTTTTTATTTTTTCGCCCCTGGATGCATTTGCAGGTAAGCTTGACTGTGTCTATTGCTACTTGTACAAAATTTGCATCACCAACCTCAACAGACTTCATCACACCATCTATTTCATCCGTTGTAACAACAACGGGCGTATCGTCGGTCTCCTCCGGTGGTTCTTGAAAATATTCTGTTTCATCGTCACATTCATTCAAGTCCGGGATAACGCCGGTATCAGTTTCAGCATCACTGTCAAAGAACTGACTATCATCATGGAAATTGAAGTCCAGTACGAGCTGCTAACACTGACTTGGATCTATCGCACTGGTCACATTGAGATCCGCGATATGATGACTGTAAGTTTTAACAGACAAGTGAAACCGAAGCATCCTCGTCTTGTTTGAGGAAGTGATGTCAGCATTACTTCTTCATTGGTATATGCCCACAATACAATAATGTCTCTGTGTGTGTGTAAAAGCAGTACGATTTAAAGGTTGAACTTAATCAAAACGGTTCACGGTTTACCATATTCCATGTGATGTGCCTTCACATCACATGGAATATGGAGGAATGATCTTCACCTGGACAGTCGTTTTAAAGGAAACGATCGGTTGATGTTGTTCAGCGCTATTCAGCATCTCAGTAAATGTTTCCCGATGTAATCTAACGGGAATATTTAACTCCACGGTTTCTAGTATTTATAAATAAAACTCGGTTTTGAAAATACAGAGATAAAAAAAACACAAAAATACACAAATCTGGATAAATCGCATTTTCTTTCTAGAAAAGTTTTTTCAACTTATTTGGCTGGTCCTGTTGATTTTAGAAATGCGTGAGAAGGGGGGATTTTCTGCGTTAGGTCACATATTGCAATTTAATTTATAGTGTCTAATCTATACTGTTTACTTTATATCATATATTTTCATTTAGAACTACCAATTTACTAATGCTTCATACCATTGTTCCAATCAATTACTGCTGTAACATTGCATACTACCCCACCGTGGGATAGTTAAAGGATTATCTTATATCAACTGCAGATCACTTTGACACAATAATACAAAAATAAATAAGAGATAACTTGAACATTATAAACCAAAAGAAATGCATTTCTGCTGCTATTATGCATCAATATTTTATTTTATTCTGACAACACCAGAAATTCCTCCCCTACCCTCAATGCTTTGCTACAGAGGGAACAAGTACTATTCTGCTTTCTTCTCCCAGCGTTTTGATACAGAAGGGTCAAGAGTAATCAATTCTGATTTCTTGCCCTCATCACTTTGCTAGAGAGGAGTCAAGCGTAATCTATACACCTATAGTTTAATAATAATGTATTCAATAATGTCGACTTTATAATTGATTGACATTAAAAATAAATAAATAAATAAACAAACAAAAACCCTGATCTCTCTTGATCGATGGGAAATTGGCCATTCTAATCCTCTAGATCAATACAATCTTTAAGCTTACTCAAAGCTATTTCTTTCGATCCTCCCTGATCAGCACAATATCTAAGCTTACTCAAAGCTTTTTCTTACGATCATCTCTGATCTGTACAGTATCTCAGTAAGTCCTCAACTTAATTTGTTCGGGATCTTGTGTTGCCTCTTCTGGATCTGCCGTCATGTCCAAACGACTTCTTCCCGGATATCTTACGGCCAATCTCTGACTGCCGTTGTGCACTCAAACTAGACGCAGGTTAATCAGAGAGTCCCATCATTGTCGCAAGATTGTTGGAGAAGTTCTCCCTGCGTGGTTGGTGAGGTTAATCTGCCGGAAGCACAGTTCCTTTTTTTTTTTTTATCTCTCAATGTATTTTCAAAACCGAGTTTGATTTATAAATAGTAGAAAAAAGTTAAACCGTGGAGTTAAATACTCCCGTTAGATTACATGAGGAAACACAGTTCACTTACTGAAACGCTGAACAGCACTGAACAACGCCGATCGATTGTTTCCAGTAAAGCAACCGTCCAGGTGAAGATCATTCATCCATATTCCATGTGATGTGAAGTCACAATGTGAAACCGTTTTGATAGAATTCACCCTTTAAATCGTACCACTTTTACACACTTTGCTGTGAAACTGCGAAGAAGAAGAATCCTTTGCGTCACGCACCTACGTCACTTCCGTAAACAGACGGTTAAAGCGCACCACAGGGGTGTTTCGGTCCTACTTGTCTGTGAAAACGTTCTTCTCCGTATCGTTGTGGATTATGCCAAGCGGGTGGCGGAAGCTCTAAATTATATCTCAGACCTTAATCTGACCAGAACAATAGATCCAAGTCAGTGGTAGCAGCGGGTTTGTCATGATCCTTCCCCTGCTGTGTCTCCCTCTAGCTCCCCATGTCTGCCACTAGGGCTTTGTCTCCCTCTAGCTCCCCCTGTCTGCCACTATGGCTCTGTCTCCCTCGAGCTCCCCCTTTCTGACACTAGGGCTCTGTCTACCTCGAGCTCCCCCTGTCTGGGTTTCATGTCGCTGAAGTTCCCTGTCACTACACATCTGTCCCCAGTCTGTTATCACACCACCTGTCTCCACTTCCCTCGTCACTCCCCAACCTGGTGCTCTTCACTCTGTTGGGATCGGTTTGTCCTTGTTCCTTGTTCCTTGGCGGACAAACAAAGCCTCATGGCTAATTAACATAATGCTGAATGGTCCAATCACAAACAGCACACAACTAATTTTGTTTTAACAAAAGCTTTATTTAACAGTAAGAATATACATGTTTTATAAAACTGGAATTATTTTGGAGTTTAAAAGTATGGACAACACAACAAAATGTATTGTCGGTCTCCTCTGGTGGTTCTTGAAAATATTCCGTTTCATCGTCACATTAAGTTTGAAATCCGCTGTTTGAAATGTCACTGTTGGAAAACTGACTATCATCACAGAAATTGAAGTCCAGTACGCGCTGCTAACACTTACTTGGATCTATCACACTGGTCAGATTAAAGTCCGAAATATGATTCAGAGCTTCCGCCACCCGCTTCACATAATCCATAATGATACGGAGAAGAAAGTTTTCCCAGACAAGTGAGACCGAAACACCCCCGTGGTGGGTTTTCACCGTCTCTTAATGGAAGTGATGTAGGTGCGTGACGCGAAGGGTTCTTCTTTGCGTTTCACAACAATGGCTCTGTGTGTGTAGAAGTAGTAAGACTTCAAGGTTGAATAATATCAAAACGGTTTCACATTGTGACTTCATATCACATGGAAAATGGAGGAATGATCTCACCTGGACGGTCGCTTCAAAGGAAACCATCGATCAGTATTGTTCAGCATCCCGGTAAGTGAACTGCGTTTCCCTCATGAATGTTTAACTCCACGGGTGAACATTTTTCTCCTATTTAAAAATCAAACTCGGTTTTGAAAATACGTTGAGAGATAAAAAAACAAAACACAAGGAACACAAATCTGGAAAAATCTAATTTTCCTTCAAGAAAGGTTTTTTCAACTTATTTGGCTGCTCCTGGCGATTTTAGAAATGCGCAAGATGGTGGCTTTTGCTGTGGTGGGACAAATATTTGCTTGATTTGCACAATTGACAACTTGTTTGGATGATCTGGTTCTCCACTTTTAAATGATGTAAAAAAAAAATTGAAAGCCGCAAATTGACTCTAAAGTACGTGGTGGGTCACATATACATATCTCAGTTAGCACAACACAATTTACAGTTCTGTCATTCAAACCATTTGATTATTATATTATTATATTATATATATTTGTGGTAATAATATTTAAATCATTTAAAATTTTGAATTATTGAAGCATCATTATTATGATGCATCCTACTTCAGTTTACTTAATCATCTAGCACTGTCATTTGCAAATCCCAATCAAAAATGCTTGGTTGGCAAACCTCTCCGTGCTCTGACCTTTCTATTTTATCTTGCAGCTCAGCGAGGATGTCAGACCACTCCTCGACCAGCAGTTCTTCCTCTTTTTCTTCCAGTGGCTGTGGTGCCACGTCGCACTCTTGCGCAGACCCAGAACACTTCTCAACTGGTTTATAATTCTGACAGACACCTCTGTATAAACTCCAATTTGTTTCAACTACTCCTTTTTACCCTCGTGGTCAGACAAAAACCTACCCTGCCTGGAGGGAGAAGGGTCTAATTTAAATTGAAAAACTGTAGGTGGATGTAGAGTTTGCATCATTTAGTCAGCCGAGAGAGAAATCTTAGCTGCGTTACGCACATATTTTTTCCAATCCAAGATTCGTCACTTTGAAACCCATTTTTTGATAACTTAAAAAAACCCTCCTTACTCCAGCTATCTTGTTTCTAAGTTTGTGTGTTTGTTCGATGGTTGTACTATAGCCTCCACTGTGAAAATTAGGGAGGCTGGGAGAGAGGATCTGGACATTGAACTATCCAAGGTTGCATGGGACAAGTTCAAGTTCATACGGTCATACATGCAGTGAAATGTCATGACACCCGGTGATAACGCCCAATAAGCTCTGTAAGCTCTAAAAATACTAAAATGTGCGTCACCGACAGTCCATCTATGATACAGGCCTGCTTCATGAACTGCAGAAACCAGCTGATCCAGTTTGACGTTGCCCACCGTCTTCACTATTCTAAACTCAGGTCGCACAAGATTCACCCCCTGTCTTGCCACTGTGCAATAGGTGTTAAGTGTCAAAGGGCACATTGTCTCACACCTTCTGGTTCTGCCCTCCACTAACTCGATTCTGGCCTAAAATATTTGACTGGTACTCAAAGGCCTTAAGACTAAATGAGGCATAAAGACTAATTTTGAGGGAACGGAAATCACCTTCTCCCCCTTCCTTCCAGAGATGGATGGCTGACATGATTTCATTCATACAGATGGAAAAATTCAGGTTTTTGAGGACTGACTCACTATAAAAATGTTCAGCTATCCGGGACCCATTATTAGCCTACCCAGATAAGGCTGGGGGAGGATGAGTAAAGCCCTGGTTATGCCTTTGCGCGCACTGCCCGCCTGGGATGCGCACGTCATTTATATCTGGCACATTCTCTGTTGCAATATTCTCAGAAACCATAGGTGGTGGCAAAGAGAAAGTACCAGGTGAAACAGGAAGGATTATAAACCTAGCTTAATTCACCCAGCGTATCGCCCATTGCCTTTGTTTGAGCTCCAGTGCATAGCACTATTAGGACTGGTAGCACTTTAAGTTATTTCATATTATTTATTTATTTTATTTATTTTCTATTTTTGTCTTTCATTTTCTTTTTCATTTTTTATTGATTTGCTCATGTATTTATTTATTTTTCATACATGTTTGAGCCGACCTGTTATCTGACTGTTCCTGTTGATCTGTCTTATTGCTTGTGGAAACCCGCAAAATTAAATATTGAAAAAAATAGGAGCAACAATGGAGGAGAGACTTCTTATCTGTGTTTCTTCTGAGATCCCTGAACTTTACAACACAACTTTAAAAGCACATCACTGGGAACTCCATTGCATTGAACTGGGATGCAGTGTTGAAATATAAAACAATGGGCGACAAAGCATAAGAACAGATTTTCAATTTCTTTCTACTTTCCTCCTACTTCTTGGTGATGCATAGCCTTGATACCGATCAGATAAAAATCGGATCTGGGCCACTTGTAGTGTGAACGCAGCCGAATGCTAGCAGGAGAAGGGGCGTTAAGCAATCACACTCAACATGCACATTTATTTTGAGCGATACTATAAAGAAGCATTGTCCCTGAAAACTGTGTGTCTGCAGGGGGTACCCACGCCTCACACTGCGACAGCAGCCTACTTCTAGGATCCACTTCTCCGAGCGTCTGTTATTCATAGTGTGCCGGGAAAAACAGATGGAGGAGCTAAATCAGTATTTGCCGGCCTCGGCGTTGTGTGCCCATCTGTTGAAAAGCAGCGACGGTGTTTCAGATCGCTTCAGGTAGATAAGAAGGACGGTCTCTGGCTTCAATTGCTCTCCACAGTCTGCAGCGCCTCGCTCTTTTTCAGTAGCTAGAGTAGAAAAAGCCATTTTCATCAAATGGCTACAGAAGTGTCTATTCCCCCTGCATTCAGAACGACTGAGGGAGAGTGTATGTGTGTGTGTGCATGCGTGCGTGCGTGTGTGTGTGTGTGTGGGGGGGGGGGGGAGTTTCACACACACACACACACACACACACACACACACACACACACACACACACACACACACACACACACACACACACACACACACATACATACACACACACACACACACACACACACACAGACATTTTCAAGTTCAGTCGATAAACACATATAGCACGCATCCACTAGAATTATATTGTTTTCTTTTTATTAAATATACATTTTGCGTCTTTTTACAATTAAGTGTGAATGCTTTTTTCAAGGCAGGATTGATGCTGTAATTATTTCCACATTTATTTCTTATCTTGTGTTTCTCTACAACAATTATTGTTATTTACGGGTTTGCACTTTCTTAGGTATGATTTGGTCACAGTAAGCAAAAGAAAAACTCCATATACACAGTGGCTGCTGGTGGTGGTATTGGGTGGGAGAACTAAATACAAGTCTACTATCTGTCAATAACTCACACTGCAAAATCACATTTCAAGGCCTCCACTTCAGAATGTGACTTTTATATGTTAACTTTTATACGGTTTTATAAAACAAGAAACAGGGTTTTCGATTAAGTATTCCAGCTCGTTCAGATTGTGTGATCCACTCGTGAATGATTCGTTCGTGGTTCATGAATTGAAACAAACAAGTTGAGAGTTACTACGTCAAACTGCAGCCAGACAGGCTGAACTGAGTCAAAAACCTCGACTCACTATCATTATGCAACCTGCGATGCTATAAAAGGCTGATATGCAGAATGATTTGCAGAATGATTTGCAGAGCTCGGGGCTAGTGAGGAATTAGACTCTCCGGCCCCAACCTGACATTTTATTTTTATTTTTTATTTTAAACTTATTTTCTAATCTTTTTCTCAAAAATATGGGGAGGTCTTAGTTCTGTTTGCCAATTTACGCCAGGGGTGTAAGGCACCTGTGATTTGGTCTCTTTCAGTAAGGCATTAATTCCCTAAGAGTACTGTGCTGTCATTCATCTGGCATCCTGACCTTTAGGAGGTGGGGGAGCGTGGGATGGAATTTTGCCCATGATCGATAAGGTATCACAGTCTTATGATGATTATATTGACCTGTGTGGCCCCGCACTCGGTAATTTTATTGTCATGTTAAGTTAGGTAAGCGCAAGTTCAGGGACCTGTCTCACAAAACAGGATTTAGTAGTAAGCTAAGCTAACTTTAACACTTAGTTTTATCTAACCCTGGATGTACTGGAGCTTTATGTGTACATTGTACATTTGAAATATGGTGTGCCTCATGGCCTGCATGAGATGTTGTGTAGCCTTGTGCGTCGCACAAGGCTACACAACATCGACAACTTCACTACACGAGCTGCACATGCACAGTGCCATGTGCATATAGATTGCTATGTTTACGACAAGTAACGACATATATACAGTAGTACAAGTAGTAGTTATAATAGGTCTAGGGCACAGTGATATATGAAACCGCCAACAAACTGTTTTTCAAAGATTAAGAACTTTGTGTTTTATCATGCCATAAAGGAATACCTCTTTGTAGTACATAAATCACTGGCAATAACATAATAAACACTTTATTGTATGTGCAAATCTGCTAAACTGTGTTTGTTTTGATGGCTGTTTGATCATAAATGGAAGTCAAGTCTGGCATTCACTACGCCTCTTGGCAAATAGAACACTAGCTTTGTAGAGGGTGTATTTACTTTTACTATATCTCTGACAGAAAATCAGCTGTTCCACACGGGTTCAAAGAGATCATTTACGAGGATGGTTAGAATGGGCTGGCATACTCTAATGATCTGAGGAACTGTGCCGGAAAGGGTCAACCAAGCTGATCCAAGGAGACGTGTCAGATAAAGATCTGTCTTCTGTATATAATACATATTTGTTTATAAAAAAGGACTCTGGGGGTGGAAGGTGCAACCACAAGAAGAAACATATGTGCAAAGTTATAAATCAATTTGGTTTAAACATTGAGGGCAAAGGGTAAAAAGATTGCATCCCATAAGATTTTAACAGATATTATATTTTTGTGTATTATATTAGCTCTTAGTCTTATATAAACATATATGTTTTTAGATCAGATAGTGTCACTGCTTCCAGTTGATTGAGCCATATTTGTTATGTTCATTTCAAACAATTAAAGTCTGAGTAGATCATTTCTTTTTACTTCTTTTCGCAGTTTAAAGAGCCTTGGGGTGGTCATAGGCCTGGATTTCATTGGACCACTTTACATTACATTACATTTAGCAGACGCTTTTATCCAAAGCGACTTACAATTGTTCAAACACCGACGGACGCAGCAATCAGGAGCAATGAGGGGTTAAGTGTCTTGCTCAAGGACACTACAGCATGCTAGCAGGAGGAGCCTGGGATTGAACCAGCAACCTTTAGATTACTAGATCACCAGCTCTACCTCCTGAGCTACCATCCCACGACCACTTCATGAGACTGTCTGCCTCTGCAGTCAAAGACTGCAACTGAAGTGTTGAGAGCAGTCACTGACATAATGTATGCCTTTGGGATGGTTAGGAAGATTAATATTGACCAGGGCAAAACATTTGTGAACCACCGCAGGAAAACCCGCATTGTCACGCATTTCTAAACTAGCCAGGAGCAGCCAAATGAGTTGAAAAGACCTTTCGAGAAGTAAAATTAGATTTTTCCAGATTTGTGTTCCTTTGTGTTTTTTTTTTAATCTCTCAATGTTTTTTCAAAGCCGAGTTTGATTTATAAATAATAGGAAAATGTTAAACCTTGGAGTTATATCTTCCCGTTAGATTACATGGGGAAACAAAGTTCACTTACCAAGATGCTGAACAGTGCAAACGCCAATCAATCATTTCCTTTAAAGCGACTGTCCAGGTGAAAGTCATTCCTCCATATTCCATGTGATGTGAAGTCACAATGTGAACCATTTTGATAGAGTTCAACCTTTAAATCGTACTACTTTTACACACAAACTGAGACATTATTGTGTAGGGGCCACTCGGTCCCCTCTACCTCCTGGGACAAAACCGCACCCGACTCTCTGTCCAATGCATTGGACTGCAGACAGAAAGGAAGAGAGAAGTTAGGGTTAAAGAGCACTGGCTTCCCCATACCAGATGACTTTACCTTCACAAACACCTGCTGGCACTTCTCTGAACACTGGACCGGATCTGGAGCACCCTTTCGAGTTAAGTCGGACAAGGCACTCGTTAGCTCGGATAAGTCGGATACAAACCTCCTATTGTAGCCGGGCAGCCACAGGAACTGTTTCACCTCCGTCTTGGTCTTGGGTCTTGGCGTGTTCGCAACTGCAGCGGTTTTATCAAGTTGGGGCTGGACCAGGCCTTCACTCAAGTGGTACCCCAAATAATTAACCTCCCTCCATCCCACAGCACACTTCTGGTGGTGACCCCCGGCTACCTCAGGGATGCACTGCACCCACATGCTGCATATGCCTTTCCAGGTGTTGCTGTGAATGATTACATTGTCTCGGTAGGCCGTGGTGTATGCTACATGCAGAGCATACACCAGTGCCCCAGCCTCTGAAAGGAGGCTGGGGCACTGAACAACCCAAACAGAAGTGTGCAAAAGTGGCACAACCAGAACGGAGTGAAGGACACTGATCCTTGGATTCCTGAGACAAGGGAATCTGCCAGGAGCCCTTGGTTGAATCCAGTGTCGTGAAAAAACGAGCCGTACCTAACCGAAGTTCATCAACCCGGGGCAATGGGTTGGCATTGAACTTTGACGCTTCAGTAGTCTGCGCAGAACCGGACCAACCCATTGGGCTTACTCACCTGCATGATGGGGATAGACCAGTCACTCATTGACTCACTCCTTCACCCCCATTTCCAGCATGGTCTCTAATTCCACCTAGGTGGTCTTGCCGTTTTTATGTTCGGCAGGCGATACGGCCAAGAGCGCGCCCTCACGCCTGAGGTGGTCTCCACATGGTGGTGTAATAGGGTCGTGAGGCCTGGGCAGGAGGAGAAAAAATCAAATAAGCGACGCTGAAGTGCGGCCTCGGAATTGTCTGAGCCAAGCCCCCCGGTTGTATAAGAGGCGCTGCTGTTCCTGAACCGGGAGCAAATTCTCCCGTGAGTGATAATGACCGAATCAACGCGTGGTCCATAACATACTGAATCTCGTTCTTAGTGGTGCAAGAACCTTCCTTCTAGTTTCTTTCCTTAGGTCTAGCATTTCCCGGAGTCTCCTGCCAAAGAGGAGTTCAAATGGATAAAATCCCGTGGAGGCCTGGGGAACCTCCTCACCACAAATTATAGGGGATAATAACAATGCAAATAACAACTTATCCCAATTTCGGTTATCGTCGTGAACGAACTCCCAAATCATGTATTTCAGCGTTTTATTAAAGCGCTCCACCAGACTGTCAGTCTGGGGATGGTAAACACTGGTCCGAGTTGAGCGGATGCCCAGTAACTCGTAAAGTTCCCGAAGTGTACATGACATAAAAGAAGTGGCATGGTCAATAAGGATTTCCTTCGGAATCACAACTTGGGAGTTGACCTGAAACAGTACCTGTGCCGCACTTTTGGCCGTAATACTGTGCAATGGCACCACCTGGGGGTACCAGATTGCGTAATCCACTCAGACTGACACAAAACGAGACCCGCGGGCACTTCGGTCTAACAGCCTGATGAGGTCCATACTGAATATTTCGAATGGGACCTTGACTAGGGAGAAAAGCCCCACCTGCTCTTTTGGCATACCCGGAGGGTTTACTAATTGCCACTCGGGGCACGCGTGCACCATTTACGGACATCTGCCCGGCCAATGCCTATGCCTGGCCAATATAAGCAGGCCATTATCCGCAGCCATGTTTTATCGTGACCAAGGCGACTGGTCATCGGGTTATGGTGAGCCGCCTGGAAGAGCACACCACGCAATACTCAAATCTCCTTACCCACTGTTAAGGCACTTCCCCAGCCTCTCTCATCAATGCGGCAAACCCTGGCCAATCCGTGCCCAAAATCAGGGAGTGTGACAGGTGGGAACTAACCACAGCCTGTACCCTATGCTTTTTTCCCTTTATCACCAATTTCAAGCCGGACCGCCGGATACGTGTGAATATCATGCACACAACAAATGCACACAACAAATTTCTCCCCAAGAGGCTTCCACCCAAGCCCAGGGTTGAACCAAGCATTGCCGGATAATCGTCCAGCAAAACCTGGCAGCGGAGGAAGTCTCGCTCCTCCTCCAGGTCCGCGAGTCGCTTCCGCAGCTCGCAGATCGGCTCCGGGGCGCCTTTCACTTGGTGCCCTCCCCCTCCCATGTCCTTGTTCAGGCGCCACTTGGGGGAGTCTCTGCCCACTGGTAGGAGTTTAGGGAGGGAGACAGAGTCTTTCTGGCCGTGGGTTGCCGACATGGTTAGAGTTTTTATTATAATACTGAACAAAAAGGCTCACTGGCTATAAGGATAAATAATAAACAATTTGTGTTTGGGTGCAGGAGGAATAATTTTCCAGTTTGGCTCCTGGTCAGATGATGAGCCCGTGCTCCGATCCCCTTCCGCATTTCCTGCCGCCCCAATACCTTAAGAAGCAAAACCCCTTACCTAGTTGGTAATGTTAGTGGGGCAAGCGTGAATTGAGACAGATGCATAGGATTTTATTCAAAATGTATGTGACAATAGAATCTAAGCTCCAGTGCAAGCATTCAAAGCTGTTTTCTGTCATTTGAGTTGAGTGACAGATGACAGCAGGCATTGCTGGGAGACTCACTGTCAACTGCACTCTCTAGAGAGAAATCTGAGACCATATATAGTGCAGATCTATATTAATAATTAATTGAACAAAAATGCATTTTAATTTTACTAACTTTTTACTTGAACATTAAGCAAACGGGACAGCCTTGTATGTAAGTGGATCTATAAATTTTGTTTTATGACAAATGCTCAGTGAGCAAGTGCTTTCAGACTAAAGGTTAAAGCACTAATTTGTGCATCCAATATAGCTGTCCTAAAACTTATTGTAAGTGGCTAGAGCATTTCATCTGCATTTTCCACTGTGTATTCCCCACTAATTTAAATAATATTTTATGGCCTTTTGCATGGCTAGGCAATGACAGAAAGGGCCGACAAAATAATTAGGCACAAAAGACTCATTCAGTTTCAGCCTCATTAATTTGTAGTGAAAATAAATGGATTCATAAAAAATATATATATGTGACCCACTGCAGCAGAACCTGCATTGTTGCACATTTTTTTAAATCACCAGGAGCAGCCAAATAAGTTGAAAAAACCTAACTAGAAGAAAAAATAGATTTTTAGAGATTCCTTTGTATTTTTTTATCACTCAATGTATTTTCTAAACTGAGTTTGATTTATAAATAGTAGAAAAATGGTGGAGTTAAATATTCCCGTTACATTACATGCGGAAACACAGTTCACTCACCGAGACGCTGAACAGCGCTGAATAACGCAGATTTCCTTTAAAGCAACCATCCAGATGAAAATCATTCCTCCATATTCCATGTGATGTGAAGTCACAATGTGAAACAGTTTTGAAAGAGTTCAATTTTTAAATCTTACTACTTTTACACACAAACTGAGACATAATTGTGTAGGGGGCATATACAAACGAATAGGTAATGCTAATGTCACTTCTGTAAACAAGACGAGGATCCGGTTTCACTTGTCTGTGAATATTTTCACATGTGGAATATTTGGAATATGAAATGGAATATTTTCAAGAATCAACCGGAGCGGACGATACGGAAGAAGTTGATGACGTGATGAAGTCTGTTGAGGTTGGTGCAGATTATGAACAAGTAGCAATGGACAAGATTCTCAAGTTTTTCTGCAAATGCAGCCAGGGGCGAAAAAGAAAAAATAATAATTGGCAGCCCCAAACCGGCTCTCAGAGTTTAGTTGGGGTAGGTTTCGCTACAAGTGGAATAATAGACAATAGATACTAAGTCCACATAATAACTCCAAGATCGTTGAAGATATTTGGCATACGCCAAATATATATATATATATATATATATATACATCATACATATATATATCATATATATATATATCATACCCTGAAACAGTGGAGGAGAGTGAATAATTAAATAAAGCAACAGCGAAGAAAAGGGACATAGGAAAGTTGCCATTAAATCTGAACAGCAGCGAGATACATGTGCAGCATGTGATAATAATACTATGAACAGAGTTAATACTCATTTAGGTTTCATGTCACAGCTACGAAAGCTGTACCATCACTGTGGAGACAACAGACTCTTGCCACTCTGTACCACCTCCAGACCGACGGCCTGGTGGAGCAGTTCAATAAGACGCTGAAGAACATGGTTCATAAGTTTGTTCATGACGATAGCCGTAATTGGGACAAGTGGTTGGACCCTCTGTTGTTTGCGGTGCGGGAGGTTCCCCAGGCCTGCACAGGATTTTCCCCCTTAGAATTCCTCTTCAGCAAGAGACCCCGGAGGGTGCTAGACCTTATTAAAGAAAACTGGGAGGAAGGGCCTAGCACAAGTAAAAACGAGGTTCAGTATGTTATGCACCTACAAGCAAAACTTTACGCGCTAGGGCACCTGTCAAGGGAGAATTTGCTTCTGTGGCAAGGGCCCTCCGCGGTCACGCAGCGGGTTGAGGATGTCGACTTTGAGGTAGAGCGATCAGCCTCCACCTCGATCACCACGGTGATCGAGGTGGAGGAGTTGGGGTGGGAGCTTCCTAAAACGACCTGTCCCATGCAGGCCCTGCCAAATAACCACCTCTCGGCGGCCCAGAGTGTAGACTTTGCAACATTACAGCAGCGGTTCTCTGATGTCTTCTCCCCCATGCGAGGCAGCACCTCCCTCATACACCACCATGTGGAGACGACCATGGGTGTAAAAGGACGCTCCCGGCTGTACCGCCTGCCCGAACATAAACGCAAAGTTGTGCAGGCAGAATTAGAGGCCATGCTGGACCTGGGGGTGATAGAGAAGTCTACAAGTGACTGGTGCAGCTCCATTGTGTTGGTAGGTGAGCCTAATGGGTCGTTCCGGTTCTGTGTAGACGACCGAAAGGTGAACGTGGTGTCGAAATTCAACGTGTAACCGATGCCCTGGGTCGACAAACTCCTTGACTGGTTGGGCACAGCTCAGTTTTTCACGACATTTGATTTAACAAAGGGCAACTGGCGGAACCCTTGTCTCCAGAGTCCAAGGAAAGATTGGCTTACTCCACTCTGCAGGGGTTGTACCAATTTATCACATTTCCGTTCAGGTTGTTCTGGGCTCCAGCTACCTTTCAGAGACTCATGGACCAGGTCCTGCGTCCGCACACAGTATACGCCGCAGCCTACCTAGATGACGTAATTATTCATAGCGATAGCTGAGAGCAGCACATGCAGAATTTGGACGCAGTGCTCGAGTCCCTGAGGTGGGAGGGGCTAACCGCCAACCCTCAGAGGTGTGCAATTGGATGGAGGGAGATACGTTATCTAGAGTACCACTTGAGTCACCACCAAAGGGGCTGGCAGACAGATGGCTCACCTGCCTTAGTCGGGCGGTGTGGGTATGTGGCAGATGAGGGATCGTGGTTAAGCTGGGGTCTGCGGGCAGACCCCAGCTTTACTGCGCAGGCTTCGTCCCGTACTGGGGAAGCTGTTCTGAATCAGCCCGTTGCCACTGATTGGTCAGATTTAGCTGGGAGAGTTTTCTTATGAGTTGTTTGTCTTGAAGTGAGTTGCGTGGTGCAGGATCCAAGAGCCTGCAGACTATATCACAGAATGGACACTGACGCACACAAAAAACTCTGTTCATAATTGTGCATGTTTGGCCAGCAAGCCTTTTTGTTGTTTGTTTATAATAAAAACCCCACCGTGTCGGCGCCTCACTGCCAGGAAGTTTTTGTCTCCCTCCCCGAACCTGAGTATGTGAACGGAACTGTCTGCAGTACATTTTCTTCAGGAAATTACTTAAGTAAACGTAACCAAGTATATTTGAATAACTACTGAGATGGCCACTCCCACGCCCACAGAGTTTAAGTTTAAACAGGCAAAGTGTTCCATATTTCTGTAATTACTTGTCTTTTTACACACTACATTCGTAATGCACATACAAATAAAAAACTTTTTTTTTTTTTATAGATTCATGTTTTTAGGGTTTACTTTGCACTTATTTTAACATGTGCACTTGTGTTATTTAGTTCCTTGTTTAATAGTATTTAGAGTTAAATCTATTTTGTTTCTGATATTTCTTTGACCCTTCTTGTGTCTATTTTGATTTTGTATGTACTTATATATGTTCACTCCTACCTTTGCTGTGTCTTGTTGTTATGTGAACCACTGTTTTAGTTTATTTTATCCTCATTCCTCTTTCCATCCTGCGATGGTTATTTCGTAAATGTTTCCACCTGCACTTGTTTTTGCAACCCATCCTAAGTTGATTATATTTTTTTAAGTCAATAAATCTGCATTTTTGCCTCAATCTACACCTGTGTCTGACGGCTCGGTCCCTCACAACTACCGCAGCTGAAACAAAGGCTGAGCAAATCAGAAGTGAGGTTGTGTAGGCATCTAGACATGGTGATTATTCATGCCCGTCTCCCGCTTGCTGTTAGACATCAAAATGTACCTGCCTGCTACCTCTGAGAAAATATTTTGTCACCTGTCTTGCATTGACAGACAAACAATTAGTAATTGTCAGAATTTATTTAAATGAAACAAGTGATGTGTTACAGAGAACGGACGACTTTGGATTCTGTCTGTGCCTGAATACAATTCAAGCCAACACCTTGGCTTATTTTCAGAGCAATCGCTTCTGTGAGTGATGCTGAATAGCAGTTGGGATTAAATTGACATATAAAACCACCATCGCTGTTCTATTTTATTTAATTTTTTAATGGAAACGATACTTTGACAATAAGAGTCAATTGTAAAGGGGTGGATTCAGCTGCTTGGAGACATTTTCTTATAAATTTGGCCCCCGAGGATAAGATCTCATTATTGATTCTGAGCTCCCCCATCGCCCACCAGACATCCTCCTGAAGGGTAATCGATAGCTCTGAACTTTGCTAGTGAAATACCTGTGGATCAATAAAGCTGTTGCCCAGATTGGATCTGCGTGATAACGCCTCCTGCAAAAAAAAAAAAAAGTATGAACGAACGAACGGCAAACCTTGAAAGTAAACCAAAGGTATTTAATTTTTTTCTTTAGAGGTAAATTGATTGATGTATAATTACAGGTGTAAGGTTATTCAGCTGTTATTCAGAAATTCTGTTTGCAATTATCTTACTGACAAAGGAGTTTCATTCCGTGAAGTAAGTCACTTTTTTTAGAGAACAGTGTTTCAAGAGTCATTTCTGTATTTAAGAATGCATTGATTTGTGAACTGTTCTATGTGACTAAGATTATTTCTTGTCAGGGTTCGCCCGGGTCTTACCGGCATCGGCCACTAGATGCCGCCAGTACTGCCTCTTCAAGGTTGCTCTGGTTCACCTATTTCTGTTCTTGATTACCCTGCCTCATTAGGTTATATGTTTCGCTGTTCTTCCGCTTCACCAATACCAGCGCGCAGAGCAGCTCTGGGGACGACGTCTCCCGAGCATCTCCGAGCTGTCCCGAGCCCGCCTCCAGCATCAATGGAGGAGCGTATGCAAGTAGGCAGCACACAGTAGGCAGCTCAGTCCGAACGTGACTGACGGATGAGGGAGCGCTGCTGCTTGTAATGTGGGATCCCGGGGCATTTCCTTCCTGCCCTGAGCTCTCGGGAAAAGCCAACTCTCGTCCAGGGTAGGGAGAACTGTGACGAGGCCAACCTTCTCTCCCGAGCTCGAGGCGACTGGGGTCCTGCTGGCTGCCTCCCTCGCCTGGGGAGATCAACATCACTCCCTCCAAGCTATGGTGGATTCCGGCGCTGCAGGTAGCTTTCTGGATGTAGGGCTAGCAAAAGCCCTAAAGCTCCCTCTGGCACCTCTGGAGCATCCTCTCACCGTGACAGCCCTGGATGGAAGACTACTGGGTTCCGGTAGTGTGTGCCATCTCACCGCCCCCCTTTGGCTGTCACTGGAGGGAAAACATTCAGAGGTAATCCAGCTCCATCTCATCCACTCTCCTGAATTTCCACTGGTCCTGGGCTACCCATGGCTGGCCCGTCACAACCCACATCTGGACTGGGCCTCTGGGCGTCTCACCGAATGGGGTCCGGCCTGCCAAACCACCTGTTTTTGTTCTAGTCCGTCTTCTCACCCTCTCGAGTCTCCAGTCCGTGTCCAAGCTCGGGCTCCTTCACAAGCCCCAGTCCACTCCGGAGTTCGTGTCCTGGCCACAGTACGTATTCAAGGCCCCGTCCATCCCGAGTTTTCACGGGTGCCCCACGAGTAAACTGAGCTGAGGGAGGTCTTCAGCAAGAGACGGGCCACCACTCTTCCTCCCTATTGGCCGTATGACTGTGCCATCGACCTTCTGCCTGGTGCCTGCCCCCCCCGAGGACATCTTTTCTCTCTCTCTGCTCCTGAGACTACAGCCATGGAGGAGTACATCCGGGGGGCGCTCACCTCAGGTTTCATCCGCCCTTCCACCTCCCCAGCGGGCGCAGGCTTTTTCTTTGTGGGTAAGAAGGATGGCGGCCCGCATCCCTGCATTGATTACCATGGTCTTAACAAGATCACGGTCAAGAATCGCTACCCCCTTCCTCTCATGTCCACATCTTTAGAGCAACTGCAAGACGCCACCATCTTCACCAAACTCGATCTTCGAAACGCATACAATCTTGTCCGTGTCCGCGAGAGGGATGAGTGGAAGACCGCCTTCAACACACCTACCGGCCATTATGAATACCTGGTCATGCCTTTTGGATTGGCCAATGCTCCCGCTGTCTTCCAGGCCTTTGTAAACGACGTCCTCCGTGAGTTTGTCAACCACTCCGTGTTCGTCTACATCGATGACATTTACACTTACATTTAGTCATTTAGCAGACGCTTTTATCCAAAGCGACTTAAAAGGGAGAATAACATTCAAGCTACATTGCGACAGAGATTAGTGTAACAACAACATTAGTGTAACAATAAATACTGCTAGGTAGTGCTAAGTAATTGTAGGTTAGGACAGGAGGTACTCACTGAAGAGCTGGGTCTTCAAGTGCTTCTTGAAGACAGAGAGGGAGGTCCCTGCTCTGGTCATTTTTGGCAGCTCGTTCCACCAATGACAACCTCATCTTCTCCAGGACCCTTCCCGAGCACATAAAGCATGTGAGACAGGTCCTTCACCGCCTGCTCGCCAATGTTCCATTGGTGGGATATATTAGGCTGCAAGTGAACAGTCAGTTCTTGAAGTTGATGTGTTGGAAGCAGGAAAAATTGTCAAGCGTAAGGATCTGACTGACTTTGACACGGCCAAATTTTGATGGCTAGTTTAGCAGTTCCACCTTCCACACGCCACCCGTGTGTGTGGGAATGGGGGTGGAGCAGATCCACATGCCACAGGCCACCCAACTGGTGTTTTCAGAAGTAGAAGACACACAAGTTTATTGTAGCGAGTGGCCTAGGTTGAACATTCCCCGTAGCAGATGGAAAGCATGTTATGACAAGGGCTCCTCTCTTGTGTGTGTGTGGGGGGGGGGGGGTTTACCTGTTGCTTGTTGATTAGAAACACTTGTTAGTAATCATTGAGCAACAGGTATAGGCACCTCCCCACGGTGGCATACTTTCGTCGGGTTAGTTTTAGTTTTAATTTACAAATCTGCGCCCCTCTCCTTCCCCATCATTCCCTTCTAATGTTGAAGAAAATCTCCCCATTCAATTGGATTGGTGTATATTTTGTTACATGTAGCATGAAAAAAGTTGGACAATAGTGCTACGGCGCACGATTCAATAGATTAAATTTTGTGACCAAGAGCATGAAAAGCGTGAGACCGGCTTGCCATGAGGATGGCACTCTCCTGGGATGCCACGTCGGAAACAAGAGGGTTGATCCAGAAGGACGGGCTGCAAACATACAATCTTGTAGTTCAGTTTAGTTTTCATTTTCAACTCGTGGTCCATGGCCCCCTCGTGGTCAGTGACGGTACTGTGGGTGGTCCTTAGCCATGTTTCAATTTTTTTGTTATATAAATAATAAATAAATATTTATATTATTTATCATTGTTTATTTCTTGCTAATGAATAATCAAAAGGGTTTGGGTCACCCTGAGGGGTAAACTTGAATTTGGAGATGGCAACTGCTATGGTGCTAGATTTAGAGATAGCTAGCACCACGATGGAGTATTTCGTCGGAAGGTAAAGGCCAGTGACAGAGATGGAAGAAGTGGAACAGACGGATTGTGCGGATGCGGTTTCGAAGCTCCTGCCCCCCCCCACAGACACACACACACACACACACACAAGTTAGTTCTAAGTCAGGATGGTGGTCCCTGGGTCACAATCACAGGCAATCAACGCCTGATTTATTTGAGTTATGCATCTGCTGTATTTCCTGATCCATACTCTCCATGGATTTTTCCCACATATTTCTCAATTCCCTGCCCCCCTCCTCTTCCTATATCTCCATCTCACTTCTCAACTATCCACCCCTCTCCACATCTTTGACACCTTTGACACCCCTACCCCCACAAGACTGGCTTCCTCTGGCACTGAAGGTGACCCTTACTCAAATTGTCCAACTGTCCAATGTATCCGTTTTAACCACTCTCTCGCTTTCTTTTTTCATCATTCATTCTTCACCCTCTTTCTGACTTACTTCTGCAAACACCGAAAGTGCAGGTGGCAGCAAAAACAAAGTGCTGTGCAAGTACTGGGGTGGGGGTGGAGGTTTATTTGAGTCCGGCCAACACCCTGAACTGATGGGATGCAAATGGTATGCGCTGGGTGTTTATGAGGTGGGGCGAACTGAACAGAACTCAGGGGTTGGCAACTATGTAGGGTTGGGCGGTGTGGGTTTGTTTGATTTACTTCCACAGGTACAGGATCCAGGAGGTGTGCATGTACGTTGGATGGCTACAGGGCTCGGCGGTGGCACCGGAAGCATAAAAGCAGGCTCGCTCTATAGAGAAAGGCACTTGCTGCGGACCGATCACCACTTCACCGGGGACAACGCACTCTAATCGTTCCAAAAAGAGGTGGGTCCTACCATAGCTGAACTACCTGCGTGAGTCTATGTTGGGTATAGATCATGACTTACCGACTCTCTGTGCTGCCACTGGTTGACACCGCCACCCGATGTCAATGCCTGATCGCCTGTCCATCCACTCGCCTGATTGCCTCATCGCCTGTCCGCCTGTCTGTCCATCCCCCCGGTCGCTTTCTGGAAATCGCCGCACCGGTGTTTCAAGCTTCCCCCTCCGCTGCTGTAGAGACACCCAATTGGCTGCCGAGTGATCTTGCTGCTGGATCACTGTCGGACTTCATGGGGACCTCATCATTCTTGGTGGATCTCTTTGGACTGACTGGAGTCCCTAATTATATGAATTGTGTAATCATGTTTTGTGTGTGTGTGTGTGTGTGTGTGTGTGTGTGTGTGTGCGTGTGTGTGAGCGCAAGCGACCAATGCTCCATTGGATGATTCCTTTAAGGAACTCATGTTTGCTGTGGACTCTGAGAGTATTGTTATTGTAGTGACAAATGTTTCTTACCCTTGTTCAGGCTTGAGTGTCTTACACCCTTTAATGAATTTGCATGTAAAAAATCCTTTGTCATGGGCCCGCATTGCCAAGGCCACACTCTTTACATTACTGCAGAGCATCTTGTGCTTTCACTTCGGGTTCGAGTTCACCTGTGTGTTGTGTTTAATCGCACCCCTCTTACTTATATGCTTGTTGTGTTATGTGATTTATTGTTTTATGTCTTTCCTACCAGTGGATCTTTGCATGTACAATGCATATTGGGGTTGTTGGAGTCAATTCCGGTTGCCTGTTTAACTGGGTTGTCAGGTGTGTATACTGTATAACCCCCCTTTATAGTCAAACATTTTCCATGCATGTGTCAGCCACTGCAGGTCCTCCCCTCATGCATTAACTGTTGTTTTATTAAATAAGGCTGTATTTTTCTACAACACATATTGCTGGTTGTGTGATTTGTCGGTGGTCTTTAGAACCGGTCGTTAGGGATTTGGCAATCAGTTAACTTGTTATGGGTGCATAACAAGGTGAGGAAGTGAGATGGAGGAATAGATAGAGAGGGAGAGAGAGAGAGAGAGAGAGAGAGAGAGAGAGAGAGAGTGAGAGAAAGAGAGAGTAGTTGTTGGCAGAAAAGAAACACCTGTATTGAGAAAAGATGGGTGGAGGTATGTGGGTTGATGTCAGGGAGCGGTACAAAGAATGACAGGATGTGCAAAAATGAAAAAAGAAGCGGCAGAGACCAAAATAAAAGTGATGCGCATGGTATAGAGTTGCAATAGAGTGTGAGGCATCATGTGAATCCAGGGCTGCTGACGAGCTGTCAGTTTGACGTTGCATTCAAATGAGGTGCAGCGGGTTCACTTGGGGTTCACCCTGACAGGACTTTTACTTTTAGCCTGACATCAGTAAAACATAGGGGATGGATCCAAATATATCTTCTCAACACACCCGCTAAGGTCACACCAAAGAATGACAGTGCGAGACTCTTAAATGAGACCTAGCTATTTTTGTTATTTAGCGAGCAATGTAACTCGACAACAAACAGTTACACACAAATTAAGGAGACATCAATATACTGTTGTGGACTGCTCTGTCCACAAACACAGGAACAGGGAGGGAGACAGAGACTGAGTGGCAGTGAGGTGCTGGCAAGACTGGAGTTTTATTAATCAAAACGTAATCGAAATGGTTCGCTGGCCAAAAAACGTGAACATAACGCAGTTAAGAATACCGTACCTCCCTCTGCCCAACTGCACACTTCTTAGGGTTAGCGGTGAGCCCCGCCCGCCTCAGGGATTCTAGCACTGTGCCCACATGCTGCATGTGTGAGACCAGACTAACCCATTTGGCTTACCTACCAGCATGATGGGGCAGCAACAGTCACTTGTAGACTCCTTCATCCCCCCCAGGTCCAGCATGGCCTCTAATTCAGCCTGCACAACTTTGAGTTTATGTTCGGGCAGGCAGTACGGCCAGCAGCGCACTTTTACCCCTGGGGTCGTGGTGTATGAGGGACGTGCAGCCTGGCTGGGGGGAGAAGACATCAGAGAACCGCTGCTGTAATGCGGCCACGTCTATGCTCTGGCCCACCAAAAGGTGGTTACTGGACAGGGCCTGCGTTGGACAGGTCGTTTTGGGAAGGTCCGGCCCCAATTCCTCCCCCTCGAACACCAAGGTAGCTCGAGACACCCTGTCCCTCCACTCTTTTAGGAGGTTAATGTGGTAAATCTGAGTTGCCCGACCCCATTCTGACTGCTCAACCTCATAATCGACATCCCCAACTCGCCGCGTGACCATGAAGCAGCCTTGCCTCATAATTGAGAGCTGGATGTAGGACGTAACACTAAAACCTTGTCTCCCAGTGCAAATTGGAGTCGGGCCCCTCGGTCGTATAAGTGCCGCTGAGGTTTCTGAGCCGGAGCAAATTCTCTCTTGACAAGCTCCACAGTGCATGTAGTTTTGCTCGCAGGTCCATAACATACTGAACCTCGTTGTTACTTGTGCTAGGCCCTTCCTCCCAGTTTTCGGGACAAGCGGTGCACCACCTACGCACATCTGCTCAAATGCCCAGCCAATAGAAGCAGGCTGTGGGGGTGTGTTCTAGCCCAGGGCCAGGGAATGAGATAGAGGAAGCAGGCGGAGGCCAAACAGCCTTGTATTTGTTTATAGTTATTTATAGTTTTTGAAACTATAAATAACTACTATAACTATAAAAGGCAGCTTGTGGGCCAAAAGGAAAACTTAAAGGCTCACAGGCAAACAGGGAAATATTTAGCTCAATCGGTGCTGAGATGTGCTCCCGCCGTGACGTGCTCATCTTGCCCTGTCAGCACCATGTACCTCAAGCACGTCATCCCTCACTGTGGGGAAAACAAACCCTAAATGACTTCCTGGATCGGACAAATCCACGGAGTCCCTCCATGGATTTTCCCGATCCGCAGCAGCTGAGCAGCCCCAGGATGGGAGCCTGCACCGCCTATCTGCAGCAGCAGCTTGACCACGCCCCCTTGGTCCGCCACATGCCCCCACCGTGGCACTTAGGCCGCAGCTCTGTCCGGTCGCCTCGAGCACCTTTTCGAGTTAGGTCGGTCAAGGGGCTGGACAGTGCCGCAAATTCCGGCACAAACCTCTATAGTACCCAGCCAACCGCAAACTGCTTCACCTCATTCTTAGTCTTGGGTCTCGGCGTGTTCGCCAGGGGGAGTGTTCACGGGGGGGGGTGTATTTTGGGGGCACCAAACAACCCAGAACGGAAGCACGTGAAACTGGTAAAGGCTTGCGGAGTGGAGAAGGCCGATTTGTCCTTGGACTGCTGGGACAAGGGAATCTGCCAGTAGCCTGTGGTTAAATCCAGCGTCATAAAAAGAATGAGCCGTATCTCACCGGTCCAGAAGCTCGTCGATGCAGGGCATCGGGTAGGCATCGGATTTTGACACCGCATTCAACTTCCGGTTATCAACACAAAACTGCACAGACCCATCGGGCTTACCCACTAGCACAATGGGACTGGACCATTCGCTCATAGATTCCTCTATTAGCCCCATGTCCTTCCTGTCCTTACCCTGGATCAATCGCTGGCCTGCAGCAGCTCTGCGATCGTCTCACGGTCCAGAGCCTGGTCCCTCGCCATTTCCTAAAACTGGTGACCACCACCATGTTTCCTGCATAGTTATGAGAATAAGCCCAGGAGCAGATGGAAATGTGGCATGACAAGGACAAGACCAACCAAAGAGCAACAGGTAGGCAGCAACTTTGATCCTGTCCCCAAATTACCTAGACCCAGGTCAGGTGTGGCTGCTCACACCACACCATCACCACACCACAACCATCTTCTCACGGCTCCTCACAACCCATGCCTGGTCTCTTTCCTGTCGCGATTTATATCCATTCAATCATCCATTCAACACATCCAGTCACTCAAACCCTACCTGCCTCTTAATGGCTTACTGTGTACTACATGTCAATTCTACGGTCCCGTGTGCTTTAGTATGTCAGCACTATGTCAGACAAACTGCATCGTCATATAGCCAGGTCACTTCATTTCAGCATGTTGTGGGTGTTGGGTTGACAACGACACTGCATAGAAAATGTTACTGTCGTCTTGCCCTCACAGAGCATTGTGGGATGCGCTTGCCAGCGTAATGTGCAGTGTTTGATTACTACTACAATATTTCACCGGATATGTCCAGCCCATACATTATCTTCAGTAAATATTTACAGAATTAACAAATTGAGATCCAACAACTGTGATTGTTCAGTCTAAGTGAAAGTTGGCAGCCTGCTGAGTCTGCTGCTTTGATACTTCGCCAGGAACATTGTCTGATCTCTTTCATTTTCAAATTTGACATATTCGACATACTCGACCCCTGTGGGCTGCATACTACCACTTTGCCTCACTGGTAATTTTTCCACTGGGCTCAACTGTCTCCGCTCACTGTAGTGTTAAATGAAAGTAATGAGTAGCAGCTAAGATGAAACTGAGCTCAGACTAATACTTCTGAATGTTAATTATAAAGGATTGTGTTAATGAGATATGTAGCTGCTAAATTACGACTTTGATAACATTGGCTAAATGGACTTGTCGCAAGCTAATTATTATGCATGATTGTCTCATTTACTCACATGGTATGCAGTACTCTCGGGTCTTTCGTCACATGTGGTCGTCTGTTGAATGTTTAAGCACCCCTTCTTATCCGATCCACTTAACATTCACAGTCGATACTGCTGAGTTGAAATACAGAGTGCAGTTCAATTGAATTTAAATCTAGTCAATTCTGGATTCATGTTGCCTTTGTTATTTAAAAATTGCTTGACGCAAAATAGCCTCTGTTCGTTGAGGCTTACTGACTTGTGTAAATAAAAACTATTTAGGGTCCAGTATGTCTGTTCAGTGGAATAGATTTGATTTATTGATTTGGAATATTTGTTGATTTAATCCCCAAAGCCTCCACTCAGGTCATATTCCAGTCAAAAACACTAATCTGTAAAATGAGTAGACGCAGCTTTTTGATAGCAAACCCATTTCACCAGTTGAAGTCAGTTTTTGTTGTAACTGTCTGTTCTCGCTGTAACAAACTATGTAACTTCAAATGAGCTTCCTGTAATAAGTGAACAAGCTTTTGCTTTGTTCATCTAAACTCTATATAAATTCACTGGCCTAACAGATCAGGTATATGAACGAATTTCTGTATGTATTCTGCAATGTTTGAATTTATAATTGGGTTAATGTGCCTCCCTAGATAGATAGATAGATAGATAGATAGATAGATAGATAGATAGATAGATAGATAGATAGATAGATATATAGATAGATAGATAGATAGATAGATCATCATCATGTCAGTGCCGCCTGGGTAGTAAAGACATCATCAGTCCTCTTCCTCCAGCTGTCCCTATCTACCATGCTGGAGTGCAGCTCATCTGTGGTTGTGAGTCTGGTGTCCCTCTTGAGCTGGTCCAAGAAGGTCAGACTACTTCTCCCCCTCGTGGCAATGCTCTGCTTGGACTCTAACAGTATAGTCAGGCAGGCGGTAAGCTCAGGGTGTCGGATTCAGCGGCCAGCAAGCTTCAGACGACACTCCTTGATCTTGATCATTACTCTCGACATGCCGTCGAAGGGGTCGATGTCTCGCACGTGGTCCTGCCACGATACTTCAAGAGCCATGCGTAGCATGCGGGTATAGCAGCCATCGAGTGACTTCTCGGCCTTGGTCTTGAGGGCCTCCGAGCCATAGGGTAGGACTGAGTCAATCGTGGAGAGGAAAAGTGACCTTTTGAGTCTTTTGCTGAGGGTAGATGTCCACACTTTCTTCATGTTATGGAGCGCTGACCACGCTGTCCTCATCTGGTCCTGAGGTCCTTCTCACTGCATTCAACATAGGCACCAAGATATTCAAAGTTGGTTATGTTTTTGAGCAGCGTGCCATATCTTGTGTTGATGGTAGCATCGGTGGTGTTATATGCAAGAACCTTGCTTTTCCCTGTGTTGAGATTAGACATTTAACAGTACACGATATGTTATCAAACCGTAAGGTATGCCCCCTACAGTTCTATACGCACACGTGAACCACAATATTACAATATCACTGTAGAAGTCCACTGGACGTAATGCCGCAATGGCATGGCGTGCAGTAAGCACTGCTTCCTTTTGAATCCACTGCTGTGGCTCCACAGGCCACATCAGTCGTGTGGGGTACGTGTGGAGCCATGCAGCATTCCCTCTTTTTGTGCGAGAGGCATATTTTTTTTCAACTGCACGCAGCCTTTATCATAGAAACACCAATCGATTCAATTCTTTTGAACGGCTCTTTTGTAGGAATGAAGGGAACCGAGTCTTGCTGAGTGATGAGCCATTTTTTTTTATTGTCAAGTTTTAAATTTTATGTTGTGTTTGTTTAAGTTGCTGTCTCCTGCTGCTGGCAAATGTTTCCCCCCTCAATATAAGAGCTATGTTATGCTCCTCCCTTGCCGGGATGTGCCCTGGCTGAAAAGGAACTCATTCACTGTCACGTCAGGTTCCCAAAGCGAAGGCACACACCACACTGGTCTGACTGTGAGGTTTTATTTCAATAAGTTATTTTACTATTTTTATTTGTGTGTTTATACCTGTTCTACACAAAAATAACTGACTATAATACTGGTTTTATAATTTTTTTTATTGTGAGACATTTTAAAAATATTATATATATATATATATACAGGTATACAGTGTATATATACTGTATATATATACTGTATATATATATATAAATTGATAAATTAATAATAATCAAATTAATACTTGAATCATCAACTATCCTGGACACCTCCTCTCCAATCAGATGAACTTATAACAACCCACCAACGAACTTGAACCCCCATCCCCCCTCTCCCCCCTCAGTCATACACACAGAGTATTACACTAGTTATTTGCGGCAGATATATAAAAAAATGTTTTACAACTTTTACCTTTTTTTTTTTCTTAAATATAAAAATACCAAAATCGTACCATTACTGTGGGCCCAAAACCGTGATACATAATGAACCATGAGCCCACTGTAAGCTGCACTGTACAGTGGCATCCCTAGTTGATGCAATCCTATCTACAGACACTCCACCTACACAGACAGTCGTAGGGTGTGGCCATGTCATTGGTGAAGTCCAGGTCAATGATATTCACTGGAGGCACTCGCCAACTCGTGCATGGGACCAGGGTTAAGCCTAGTTCCTCCTCTCTCACACCGATGGCTCTCCTCAGCACGTAGAACAGAACAATGAACAATCTTTATTTGTCACGCGCACACACACACACACACACACTTTTGATGGTGGCCGGTGAAATGAGGCCTCTGCATTTAACCCATCCTGGCTTGTCCTTCCTCCGGGGGCACCCCATGTGAGCACAGGGAGAACATGCAAACTCCACACAGAAAGGCTCCTATTTGGGAGATAACCCGCCAGAGCACGGTGCCAACAGCACCCCAGGTCGGAATCGAACCTAGGATGTTGCTCAGTTGTTACGTCGGGCGTGGCTGCCGCTGGCACTGTTTTCACAAGCTGTCACTGTGGCCCTTGAGTACCCTGCTGTATGCCTTAATCATCTCCTCCCTGGCTCTGATGACTCATGGGTCCGAGGCGACCCTTGCCTTTTTCCTCTTCTTGGGTACCTTCTCCAATGCACTCCTCTGCTGCCGGTCATTTGCTTTCACAAACTCTCTGTCCCCTTCTGTTGCTGACTCCCCCTCCTCCATCAGAGCCTGGACCCGGTTGTGGACCCCCACATTGTACCGCTCCTGTAGCTCATTGTTGTCCCTGAGCCTCCACCACTCGTACTTCACTCTCCCTGGGTCACATTGTGAGGTGGCCGGAGGCAGAGTTGCACCTTCATCGCCACTATTCATTGATCAGACCCCACATATGAGGCGGTACTGTAGGCGCCTGATTTGACACGCATTTTGTCCAGAGAAACAGGCAGGGAATCAGGATCCACGAACAGGCAGCGAATCATTCAGTTACTAAGACAGAGTGCGTAAGACAGTGAATACCATACACAACGATCTGACCCCGACAGAGTGAATGGGGAAAAGGTAAAATACAAGAGTAAAGACAAGGAAGGTGAAGACAGGTGGTGAGATTGCAGAATGAGGACAGGTGTGCAGTGGCAGGGATGTAGAACCTGACACAGACAGAGGCAGCTAATGAGGGTCATAGGGAGCTCGAGACAGAGGGAGCTAGAGAGGGACAATGGGAGATAGAGAGGGACAGAGTGACAAAAGGAGCTATAGGGAGACAAAGTGAGCTCGAGAGGGACAGATAACAAACAAGGCAGGATTCTGACACACAGAGAATGGTCAGGAAGTTGTGGACTGGGACAACCATCACTGCTTGTCCAAGGTCCACTTCTTCTTCTTCTTCTCCTCGTTCACCACTTTATGTGTTTGTGATTGTAGGCAGATAGATAGATAGATAGATAGATAGATAGATAGATAGATAGATAGATAGATAGATAGATAGATAGATAGATAGATAGATAGATAGATAGAGAGATAGATAGATAGATAGATAGATAGATAGATAGATAGATAGATAGATAGATAGATAGATAGATAGATAGATAGATAGATAGATAGATAGATAGATAGATAGATAGATAGATAGAGAGAGAGATAGATAGATAGATAGATAGATAGATAGATAGATAGATAGATAGATAGATAGATAGATAGATAGATAGATAGATAGATAGATAGATAGATAGATAGATAGCACAGAGAAATTAAACAAGGTAACGAGAAAAGAGCGTCGCCACAAATTGTGCCATCGATTTACCAGCCAATAAATCAGCAGGAATTAACTTAAGATAGTAGAGGCAGGTCAATCGGTCTGCCGGTCTCTCTCTCTCTCTCTCTCTCTCTCACCTCTCACACACTCTCTCACACACACACACACACACACACACACACACACACACACACACACACACACACACACACACACACACACACACACATACACATACACTCATACAAAGTAGTAGTTACAAGCTAAGACTGAAGGTCATGGAACACTAGACACTGAGCTGACCTGGACCTTAATGAAAGCTGCTGTTCTTTTATTTTTATTTTTTAAAAAGGTCATTAACGCTTATATAGTGTGCGTGAAATGTCAATGAAAAGAGATATAGTATATATGTATAGTAAAGTACATATAGTGTTTATTGTATAGTTAGTAACCATTGAAAAAGTTGAGCTGACACCAAGCTACGAACATTGCATGATATATATATATTGCATGATATATATATATATTGCATGATATATATATATATATATATATATAATACACAGAGGTTTCATTGAAGTTGACTATGTTGTGTGTGTTTTGCTTGCATGTTCGTGTATGTTTTAATCTTGTGTGTCCAACAGTTAAGGGGTTGGTACCTCCAGTAAATCAATTCCATTGTAGGGTTTTGCTATATTTAGGGGTCCCGCACCGAAAATCTGATGTCATTAGTCTATAGACGTCATGGATCCACCACACTCACAGACAAGAGTGTGGTGGGAATTACATAATAAACTATGTAATAAATATAATAAATTATGTATCTGGGGAAGTCCCGACATGCCATCCTCCAAGTCCATTATTGTGGAATCATTTAAAAAACTGGATTTTTTTTTTTAAATTATATTTCACACACACAAACACAGGCTCCACCGACATGGACACACAGGGCATTTTTGTTTCGTTCAATGAGGAAAAAAGTAAATACATCTAAAGTAATAAAAACATACTGTTTAATATTTGTTTCATTTGGGGAAATGAGAAACGAGGATGCGCAGCGGAGCAGAGATGTGTATTGGAGTCTCCATTTACGCCACTGCTCTACACTTGCAAGTTTTACGAATCAGTCATAAATATAAAACCTGGAATAATTGTCCCACGCCAGTTATTTTGGTTTGTTTAATTTAGATGTCAAATTATAAGGAAATTCTTGGGGGTGCTGTTCAGCGCTGGGGGGTAGGCTGTTTTAAATTAATTCATGTGAAGAGAGTGCTTTTTTGATTATTTTCTGATTTGGGTTTATAGGTAGGTTTATAAAATACATTATTATTGTAAAGGCAGTTTTATGTTGATTTACAATGTGACATAAAATAATTCTGTTCCACAAAATGGAATAATAATTGTGATAAATTATCATACTCGCATACTGACTAAAATAATCGTGATTATCTTTTCAGCCATAATCATGCAGCCCCAGCCGTTAGTTGCGGTATAGGAAATACACCCACAGCCGCAAACACCGCCCCATCATAGAAATACACTGTAACCAGTATGGAAAAAATGAACTTCTGCATTCACAAAACACACCAGAACAGAGAGCCAAAGCACACTTGTCCATGGACCTTGGACCCTGGATCCCGCCTATTGCACCCTGCATCTATATTTAATAATTATTATTTGTCAGACCAAGACTCTGACTGGCACCCCTTAAACTTTTAGGGTTTTAGAGTGTGCCAGGTGGAGATAAGACAAGGTATAAAGATGATAGAGGAAACCAAAGCGGGAAGGATGACAGTGGATGAGAAATTGAGCAAAAATCTTTTTCTGAAATATGCTACTGTATGGGGAAGAAAATAGGCGAGTATATGCTGATAGACATGAAAAGCGACGACTTTTGTATAGACATGTTTCAAATTGAATGATGGGGGCTTTGCAAGATTTCAAAATCATTCAAATGGGTTCAGCGTGTGTATGTGTGTGTACATGTGCACGCGTTCCCTCTGAGGGAGCGATCGGGGCGCAAGTAGCGCACATTGTGTTTTAATTTTATTTTACTACATTTCCTTATTGAATAAAACAAAAAAAGCACCGTGCCGCTGTCTGGATTTAGAGATTTCTTCTGCGAGCTTGAGTCAAGGTACACGGTCCCACGCCAATTATGTGAACAGCCAAACAAAAAAAATCGAATCTGAGCAATTATTCCGAATTGAGGCACAAGGGTTGTGGTGTGAACATAGCCTTAGTCTTAGTCTTTAGACAAGAATGCTTATTAGTTTTAGTCACATTTTTGTCATTTTTATCCATTTTAGTTTTAGTCTAGTTTTAGTTATGACAACTCAAAACATTTTGACCCAGAAAGGAAAGGTCTATACATTTTAGTAAACTTTTAGTCATTAGTTTTAGTCAAAATGTTTTCAGTCTTTTAACTAATTCAATTAGGCTAATACACTGTCTGTGTGACTAGGATTCTGGGCATCTGCTCCAAGAATAAAAATAGGTTTGAGTACCCAGCCATTTGCATTCTTGGGAATTGTTGTTTTCTGGGAGGACCCCGCTGTGCCGCCTTGCGCTGCCAGTGCAGTTCCGCAAGATAATTGAGAGCTTCTGCCACCCTCTTCTCATAATCCATAACAACACGGAGATTATATGTCTCACGGACAAGTGAAATTTCTTGCTTCTGGTGTTTATTTGTGGTCGTTTCTTTGGCGATGGTAAAGGAAGTAATGTCACCTCTTGCTGACGTAGTCGTTCGAGACGATACACTTTTTAACGTTATTATATCAAAACTGTTTCACATTCTGACTTGACACGACACGGAATATCAACGGATTATCTTGATCTGCATGTGTGCATCAGAGGACCGTAACATCGCCATTCGTGCTGTTGTTCCGAAATCAACAATGGACAAGAAACTCAAAAACAAAATAAAAAGAACTTGAGGAACAACAGGGGAAAATATCAAACATTCTAGCCCACCACTAAAATTTTAGTCGTGTCTTGTCTTGTCAATGAAAACAAAACATACATTTTGTTATAGTTTTTATTATCAAAGATCTATTTTGAGCTAATCAGTGTCTTGTCTTAGTCACAGAAAAAAAGTAATTGAAGAACATTTTTTGTCTAAGTTTTTGTTAAGGAAATTAACACTGGAGAAAAGGCATAAAAAAGGAGGGAGGTCAAGGCAAAACAGAGTAGAGAGGCAGCGAGAGGGAAAAACAGCACACCTTAATTTCCTCATTGATTAACCCTGCTAATGTGCTAATCTAGACCAGTACAGTCTCTCTCCGCTGGCCTCATCAAGAGCCAATTAGCTCCATGGCAGCCCACGGCAATCCATCATAACGAGACAGACATGCTCATCTTTTCTCCTTAATGCGGTAACGCAAAGTTGCCCCCTAAAGTCAATATGCTTCCTCATGCAAAACTATAGTGGCCCTAACAACAATCGATATGCTACGGGGATGGGTACAGTGAAAGTACAGAGGTGGCCATGCCGTTTTTCTTCCAGCGAGGGGATGAGAGATGTGAAATCTGTGTGCAAGTCTTCTTAAACCTACATAACTATGTGTTGGTGAGGATGGGCAAAAATAGACACCATTTTAACTAAATACACAAGGAGAAAAAGAAGTGAGAACATACTGTAGTATGACTCTCCCTAACTTAATGTGAAATGCCTTGAGTTTCATTTTGTATCTCACTTCAAAATCTTTGCTGTTGCTTTCTTTTAATATAAAATAGCTTTTTTTCTTCCAAATGTGGTCATTAAAGCTTCCCTCCAAACCCATGTTGAGTTTTAACCATCTCTAAACATATTTGTTGGCTTAACTAAAAATAAACTAAACCTTAATCTTTAACCTAATACCTAAACGGAACCTTCTGCTGACCCTAACCCTAACCCTAAGGATTACCTGGTCAGCACGAAGCTTAAACCTCTCCTAACACAAAGGAGAAGAAGAGCGGTTGGTTTCAAACAAGAACGAACGGCGACCAATACTCAAACAGGAGCAGCTTATGCTACCACAAAAGGAACATCACATACTGTAACATCAAAAACTCTCTCTATTGGATCAAATGTAGCTCTTACGGAATCAGGTATGGAAACCAAAAACTCTCTATGGCAACGCATCAGCCAACCACAAATCCAATGTGAGACACAAGAGGACCACCAATTACCTATTAGCAAGCCATTTCGTAGAACACAAATGAACCCAAATGCACTTCTCGGTTCTATAATGCAACACGCAATGGACTACCGGGGAAAGAAGAAGGGCTGAAGCCAAATGGATTACCTGCCTGGGTGCGCTAACACCAGGAGGCCTTAACAACAGACTATGAGAGCCCCCTACAAAACCCTTGGACCCCCTTTTTCTTTTGGTCAATCTTAATTCCACCAAATTTATAGAGTGGAGGACCCCTCAGCCTAGCAGGAGTGAGTGCAATTTCCACCCAGTACTGGGTAGGCTGCTTTTCCTCAAACAACCTATCTTAATGCATACAGTATGATAACCATAACCATCAGAATCAAAATCAGAATATTCTGCCAAGTAAATTTTGTTATATGTACAAGGAACTGATGAAAGTGAGAATTGGTGCTGACAATTTTCATAAAAAAATACAAAACAAAAATATAAGCCAAATATATAAATGATACACAGTGCCAAGGACATGAACAGGATCAATTATTGGTATAGATATACTATAAGGTATAAATTGTAACTAAACTCTGCAGTGTTATGTAGAGGGTGACCCTAACCCTAACCTATTCAATTATATTGCACGGATAACTCTAACGGTACACCTTAGATACCCTAAACTTAACAATCTCTGGACTTATTCATATATGTAATCATCTCTAACCTAGCACCTGAACCTAACCATCTCTAACCAAATACCTAAGGTTAATCATGCAACCGTAATATGATTATGGCTGCTTTCCATACATACCTCTAGAGGTTCATATTATTTGCACATAAATGGATAAAGTTGTGGTTTATGTCATTTCTGTAACACCTTTTTATGCCTCAGGGGTTAAATTCAGTAGATCAAATTGAAAGATAAGCCACTGCTCTGGACATTCTTTATATACCTGATATCAGTTATATAATTGTGTTCTGATATCCCTTTCAAATCTTTACAATCGGGGAAGACTAATGTTCCCAATGGAACATAATGGTAATGGTACAAAAGTGTAAGATCAAGGTGTAATTTCAACTCTGGTAAGCACAATGTGTATATACCTAAACCTGTGCTGTCAGCATGCTTGGCATAATAACAAGTATTTGTATTTGTATGCTATTGCATCTTGGACAGAGTTAGTCTGCAAGTGGAGTTCAACTTCTCAACCTGCAATGCTAGTCTTTAATCTTTCTTTAATCATCAAGAGCGACCTGGATGTAGGATGACAAGAGCACAGCTTTTTGATACACAGAACCGCCACCAATGGCCCTCTTTGGAGAACAATACCAGAAAATACCATATTATTAAATTAAAATATATTTTAGAGTCCATCAGCCTGAGGTCTGACATGTCTTGTCAAGGTTTTTCCGTTTAGTGATTTACATATTCACAGACAGACACACAAACACACTAGCTGTCCCTTCACCCTCCACTGCGTACTAGATGGTACATTTTCACACTGAGACTGACACTTCCCACCCCCTTCTGTCAAAGCACCTGCTTGGATTGCCATTAAAAATATATCTTCTTTCCCTCTTCCTCACTCGACAACGCCTTCGCTACTAGAGGACACACTGTGGCTTTTAACGTCAGCTGAGGCTTCGCTTTCCTTCAATTCTGTGGATCACTTACAAAACTGAAGGTAGTCTAAGTTAAATGGGGTAAAATTTTCAAGGAAAAAAAATGTCTGCAGGAAGTACCTGTAAAAGGGATTTCTCTTGAGGAAGGCATTAAAGTAAAGTTTGCATTAAATGATGCAAATTGGTTGAAAGTGTCCTTAAAAATATTCAAATACCCCACTCCTCGGTTGGTTAAGTATACCGGACAGTTATAGACTGGTATAATTTGGTATTGAACAATCTGGTATAATATCAGAAGCACTCTGCAGGTATCCAGGTGGACTTTTCAAAACGGTATTTTCCTGGAGACAGCAACCAGAATGATTGGATACAAGTGAGTGCGCAGTGTGCGAATCTTGTCTGTTGCTTAAAGACATCTTGGGAATCTGATAATGTATCGTATTTAGATTCTGGGCTGACGCCACATAGGCCACAATTCATGGCTCTTACCTTTACCAATACATTTTCTGTCATGGTTACACGGCACAAACAGTCTAGATACGTTCTAAGCCAACTGTGCAGGAAAACACGAAACCTGTTTAAGTCACACATCTCTGTCCTGTCTCACTCACTGATTTGATGTTTTACTGTTGATGTACCAATGATGAGGCATTCTCTTTTTTCATTAAACAAGGTAAAGTCAAAGTGATTTTTAAAAGACATTGTATTTAGCCAAAATTAATATTCATACAATTTATTTTTCTCAGCAATTGAAGGATCACAATCATGGAATGAAGATC
This sequence comes from Zeus faber, assembly GCF_960531495.2. Taxonomy (NCBI): domain Eukaryota; kingdom Metazoa; phylum Chordata; class Actinopteri; order Zeiformes; family Zeidae; genus Zeus; species Zeus faber. The sequence continues at coordinate 1,602,264 of NC_137210.1, forward strand.
TGTGATCTTCCCAAAATTAATTCGATATGTATTGTTGGCCAATTGTGATTCACACCAATCTACTTTTGTATCAAGAAATATTGATACAACTTTACAAATTCAACAAAAAATGACGAAAACTGGCTTTATATTGAGAACACAGTTTGTCTGAGTGGTCGTAAAAATCTAAAAATTGTAAATCGTGACACAGAAAGTGGAAAACTGTAATACGTACCTAAAACAAATAAACTGGACCACGTGTATTGCTGCCTGCAGCTATATGTATACTGTATGTATTATTATTATTATTATAATTATAATTATTATAATAATAATAATTATATATATATATATTATATATATTATATATGGGGATGGTAGCTCAGGCGGTAGAGCTGGTGGTCTAGTAATCTAAAGGTTGCTGGTTGGATCCCAGGCTCCTCCTGCTAGCATGCTGTCGTGTCCTTGAGCAAGACACTTAACCCCTAATTGCTCCTGATGGCTGCGTCCGTCAGTGTTTGAATGATTGTAAGTCGCTTTGGATAAAAGCGTCTGCTAAATGACTAATTATTATTATTATTACTGCGGGCTAGATAGGATTGTATTATTTTTAATCTTCTGAAATCTGCTAAATCGGCTAAAAGTATCTGAAACACGGTAATTGCAGTACGCAGACTCGTAGGTCTCGTAGGAACAGGTACGCTTCAGACATTTGGTAGTTTGAGTTTGATGAATATCGATGTACATTTGGAGCAGAGATTAGTGAAAAAATATTGCAATTTTGCCGGAAATAAAATAACGTTTGCGCAACATGATTTGTTTGAGGAGTGGAGCGCTTTGTGACATCATCATCCAAAGTCCAAGCTTCGTCACTCGGAAGTCATTCGCATCGGACCGCATAGCGTTTGCTACGCGTAGACCAGAGATAGTCAATCGACGGCTCTTTTATGACTATTTGCGGCGCCTTAAAGTTTTATTTAAAATTGAATTAAATTTAGTTTAGTTAAATTGTGTGGCACCGCTAGTTAAGGTGCTGGTTGCGATATCAGGTCTTTTGTAGAGTTCTGCTGGCGGTCCCTCTGAAATATAATTGTTTCGACCAAGACTCTGACTGGCACCCGCCCATAAGCACCAGCGCTACAATATTTAAATACATCTTGTATGAGACATTGTCTGCAATATCCAAAACGGAATTCCCCATTAGATACTTCAACCTATGAGGGCATCGAGAGAGTGCATCAATCATCTGTCAGCTGCGGCTGATCACCTGGTTCCCACTGGCAATTTTATAAATAATTATGTGTATTTAATTATATTATTAGCATATATCAGTAATAACCTCGAGCCATAACTAATCTCCGGACCAACTGTGCCATGTGAGACCACGTGTGTACCATGTGTGTCCAAATCCTCCATCGTTTTCCGCAGTACAAGCTCTACAACAGCCTCCATACAATAAATAAATAGAAAAAACGTTTATATCAATCCACGGATTTTATTTAAGGCGTTTAACATAACTTAAGTGCGATATTCCGGAGAACACTTCTAGAACACGTCTACCTCTGCAGTACAAAAATCCGGCAGGCACAATAGACAAGTGCAGTCGAGACAGCTCGTCTCGTTCTCTCCTTAACTTCCGGTTTTCCGTCTACCATAATTCATGTGAATGCAGTGCGATCTATTCTGGCACTCTGATTGTAGTGAGAAAATCTGTGTGACAGTGGGAAAACAATCTTAGCAAGAAGCTGGTCATAAAAACATGCTAATAAAAATATGGTAATGGTAATAATAATACATTGCAATTATTGCATATGTCAAATTTTTCATTCCTGATGCTTTTCGAGGCAAATTTGGAATTAACTTAAGATCAGATATCTGCTGGTAGTTGGGACAGCAGCTTCTTATAGATTGATAGTCACTTCTGTCGCCCCTGAAATTTTTGACTTCGAGCCACTCTGAATGTTTTTCGTGGGGTAGTTCCACCTATTCTCATGCAAATCAAATGAGTTCAAAATACATTCATACAAAATATATACAATTACATTGCTGTGCCTTTTGTTCAACTTGTTCAAGCATATTTCATTTTCCACACTCTTTTTGAGATCTGAGTTAAATGGCTTGTTAGTTGATAATGGACCAGGGTTTTACTGCTGTTGAACAGGTAACTGTGACTATATCACTATTAAGGCTACAGCCTTCCTCGTGGGTAGCTGGCAGCCATCTTTATGCTATTGATCCCAATACCAAATCAATACAGCTCATTTTCCCATTGTTGCCCATTTTTAATTAAGGCCTGTTCATAAACTTTGCTTTACTAAAGAGTTCTGTTAGGTGCATATAGGGCGATTGAACAGAGCCATTAACGATTTGTCACAAACTAATATCCAAATGTAGAACACTATTTACTCACAGTATCATCCAAACACATAAAACCAATATCTTGAACTTTGTCAGAAACATACTACTATTCACATTAATAATATTTAAATCTTGGCTGTGTGCGAAACCAAGTTCCACACATTGCATTGCTTTAGAAGCATACAAGTGAGGATATATTTAGATGCATGATGAAACATCCACGTGCACAGACAAATTGTGCAGATGCAGACACAAATGAAGTATTAACACAGATAAACACTAAACAGGAGACAGTTGTTGAATTGAGTTATGAAAGACTCAGTCAACACACTCTACACCGTACTACACTAACCTGTTGTGGCAAGCTTGTGCCAGCCTGATAGATATTTAGTGTTCACTCAAGTTCTATACACTGTAAAATTAGCTGTCCTCTGCGAAAATATGAGTTTGCCTCACTCAATCTCAGATAAAATCTCCTTCATCCACCTCCAAATCCATCGCAAATTGTATTTTCCTTGCAGGGTTTGTCTTTGTATCAAATATACCCTTCCCTAGGGAAGATTCAATTGTTGTTTCCATATTACCTAATTTGACAAGTAATGTTACTTTATGGCGGCAGGTTATAATGTTTCATAAATAAACATGATTTAAACTTGCCAAATACAGTTGAAATGGATGTTTGCAACAGGGACGGAAGTTTTGTCCAGGAATGGACGTTTATTGACAATCGCGAGAGAGAGAGAGAGAGAGAGAGAGAGAGAGAGAGAGACCAGGGGAATACACACAAAATTTCTCTCTCATTGCCACAGACACACACAATGACACGTGCACACACACACACACACATCTGCCAGCTGTCAGATGCCACCAAACACGCACAATTCATCATCAAGATAAATGTGAGTTTTCCCGGGGTCGTCATCAACTCCTCACCACGCGCCAGACAAAGCCCCGTGGAAACGATACCATTATTGAGTATCGGCTTGACTCACAGCATAAGTTTTCACCGCAAGGGGGGCTGGGGGGCGATCAGAACCCTGCACGGCCCTCTGTGTGCCCATGGAAGGGCGGAGATGAAAAGCGACAATGGCAGGTTGATGGACAACCCGATAAATGAAGCCAGCCAGGGGTTCTTAATGGAGAAGTCCATCTGCTGCTCTGTTCCCAGTCCTCCCGCAAGAAAAAGAAAATCACAGCAAGAAGTCCAATTTGAGTCCTCAAAGTTTTTGGGGAAACAGATTCGGTAAACATGGCAGGCCGTTTTAACCTTGATTCAAGCTTTTCACGTGCTTCAACAGTGGACTTGCATTGTATCGCGTCAAAGGTCACTGCCTGAAATGGACATGGAATAGACAAAAATTGTGAAACCTTTGTGGTGTGTTTCTGGGACGCGGCAATCGGGCATGAGGTGAGCAGGAACTCGCCACTTTATAGAATAGACCTTCTACTAGCATGAAAAAGTGATGCATGGCACAGTTTTACCTGAAATATGGAAATCACCTCAGGTATAAAAATGCCCTTCCGTCCGTAAATACACATCTCGTGAAGGCATACAAATAAAGATGTGGAGGTCCATAAATCACTTTTGCGCTAGACTTAAACCCCCCTACCCCCCACCCAGCCTTGACGAACGATGCTAAACCCGCGAGATGGTGATCAATCTGCATTCCATTTACAAACTACTAAAACAAACCTCACCTTTTCTCCTTGCCAATGAGTGCAGCTATTGCTCTGTTGCACTCAGGGGAATATGCTGCGCCCAACAGGAATACGCATTAAGCTAAAAGGTCAGCTCTCAGTTATTAGACACGCCGCTTTTTTGCTAATAGCTGTGCCCTGAGAGGCAGCAATTAATCTCTAGCTGTCCCGTCTTCAGCAGCGAGGAATATGCAGACATTTGTTTGTTTTATAATTTTTGAGTCTGGAGAGAGGGAGGGGTTCACCTTGTAGAACAACACCCTAGCGCATGTACTCATACATGAACAATGTCCAAACCGATGCTAAAACAAACACACACACGATTTAGAAGGGTGTTGACAGATCTATTCCCATGGAACCCTGTGTTTATCTGAAACTTAGCAAAGGTAAATGCAGAATATGAGGCCTCAAGCAGATGCCGTATTTGTGCACATCTGTCTAAGATACACTAATGTAGATATGTGAACACCCAAACACCACACTCATATGTGCTTGTTCAACATTCAATTTCAAAACCATGGGCAATGATATGGAGTCCCTCTTGGCTGCTATAGAAGCCTCCAATCTTCGGAGAAGGTTTTTCGACTAAATTTTGGAACATAGCTGCAGCGATTTGCTCCCATTCAGATACAAGGCACTGACGTTGGGCAATTGGGCCTGGCTCGCAGGCTCGGGATTCTGGTCTAGGCTCTGTGCAGGCCAGTCAAGTTGCTCCACACCGTATCAGAAAACCATTTCTTTATGGACCTAGCTTTGTGCACAGGGGCATTGCCATGCCCAAACAGAAAAGGGTCTTCCGCCAACTGTTGCCACAAAGTTGGAAACGCACAATTCTCAATGTCATTGTATGTTGTAACATTTAGATTTCCCTTCACTGGAATTAAGGGACCTAGCCCAAACCATGAAAAACAGCCCTTGACCATTATTGCTCCACCACCAAATTGTACAGTTGTCACTTTGCATTCAGGCAGGTAGCTTTAGGCAGGCAGGCACCAAACCCAGATGTCCATCAGACTGCTAAATGGTGAAGTGAATTCCAGAATGCGTTTCCTCTGCTCCAGGGTCCAATGGTGGTATCAGTGGCGTAACATGATGGTGATAGGCCCCGGTGCAAATATTTTTTTGGACCCCACCCCCTCCGCACATACCCACCAGCTCTAGCCATTTTGTCACTCCCACTCACGGTTACGCATGGTGCTTCTTTTGTTTCGTTCATTAAGGAACAGAGTAAAATAAAATAGCCTACATCCAAAATAAAAACACTGTTTTTTAAAATGTATTTTTATTTTTTTATTATCACAGGGATGCACAGCAGAGCGCAGATGGCTGGCGCGTTGATCAGGAGTGCCCCATCGCTGGCGTGCCGATGAGATGGGTCCCTAGCGGCCACAAGGCTCCGCAGCTGCACCGCTTGCACAGTTGGTACTTAAGCCACTTGATGGCGTGCTTAACACCATTGTTTCACACAATTAGATGGAAGCTAATGGAAGCTCATAGAAAATATATTTTAAAAATCCCAAATAAACGATTGCGTCAATAATATTACATTACTGTCTAGCATTAGATAATTTTAGACAGTAACGCATAGTGTTGATTCCTACACTGGATGGCCTGAACGCTGTGAATGTATCAAGGAAAAAGGTTGGTAACCGCTGATAAATAGTATCTTCTTTTTGGCGTAAATGGCCTAAACCTTAAAAAAAAACAAAAGAAGAAACACACCAGTATTGTCCTTTAAATGGTCTCAGGCCAGTATGGTAAATCACCTTGATGTCTGTCCCCTGAAGAAGGCTGTAGAATAAATGTCCAAACTGTCCAAGGTGATTACGGAGCGTACTTGACCACATAAAAAGATAGGTGTAAATGCTCCCAAGACACATTGAGGATAGAGTATGATCCCATAAACCACCTCAGGCTGTGGTCAGGGACTAATTTTGACCACGTGGAACACAATAAGTGTATGAAGTGTAAATGCAATTGCATCCACATGCAATAGCTATATAGGTGAAAATGTTTTGCACGTCACTTTAATTTGCTCTACATTCAAATAGTCCTTTGGACAACAACAGCACTGAAGTGAAAATAGATGCATACAGCAGCCTTCTCCTCTGCTGAGGTCTGTGATTTGCCAGTTGTCTAATACCATTTCTTCCTCTGCAAAGAAAAGTAGTAAGATGTGTAAATAACAATTTAGTGCGAGGAACAACCACAGTGTTTCAAATGCAAACGTGACATGTGCAGTGATTTCAGTTGTGGACCAGATGTTATCTCAATGAGATCTTAATGTGGATTGAATATAGACACTGAAGACGCATGTTAATCCCATGTGTAAATGTAATACAGGATAAATCATATCTAGATACAATTTGGATATAAGACAAGTGATAATGCAAGTGTGATTGAGGCCAAAGTTTGCATATAAGTCCCTATTTACAACTGGCATTAACACGCTTCTTTGGTTATCCGATCACAAGTGGACAGCTCTAAGTACGTCTGTTCACACCTGGCATTCGAATGCGTCTCCACATACGCCTCAAGTAACCACTTGTGATCTGATCTCACTTCCTCGCTCTATATGCAAATAAACACGTACATCATTTCCGTTTGCAAAGACCAATTGCTTAGACCATGGCAAGCGGAAAAATCAAAGCAATACGAACTTCAATTTTGGTGCTGTGTGGACTGTACGGAACGCAGGGTTCATGCTGAACAGATTTAGTTACCTGATTTTGTTACTTGTATTGAAAATTAAAAACACAAACATAACTTTTTTTATGTTTTTATTTTAGATGTATTTATTTTAATTTGTTCCCTTCTTGGTTGAAATAACATTTTTAAACACAATTGAGTTAAGAGCCTGTGTCGATCACTGCGTAATGGAGAAGGAGCAGTCTTTGGTCCACTGCGCTTTTTGGTTCCCTATGTCTCCGGCCAAAACAAATAATAACAGTGTGTTTTTATTTTAGTTTGTTTCCTACTTGTATGAAACAAATTTTGTAAACACAACTCAGGTAAGGGACTGTCCTATTCACTGTGTAATGGAAGGAAAGAAACAAAAACCCCTGTGTGCATTGTGCATTCCGTTACACATCCCCAAATCACACATCCCCACACAAAAACGGGGAGAGCCTTTGTCATGACATGTGTCCCTTTGCTACCGGCTTGCTACATCTTGCCAATCTCTACACTAAACTGCTGTGTATCTACATCTTCAGCAACATCTCTGCCATGGAACCAGGTCTCTGGAAAAGGGGATGGTTTCAGATTGTTGGAGATTTGTTTGTTTAAGGTATGGAAATCCTGTTTTAGAGTACGGCCTTTTATTATGTTTAGGCATGGAAAGCCCATAACCTAGCCACTGGGGTGCACAAGCCAATTTATCATCAGTGCCGGTCCCAAGCCCGGATGAATAGAGAGGGTTGCGTCAGGAAGGGCATCCGGTGAAAAAACCATGCCAAATCAAACACAAATCTGATTTCCATACCAGTCATGGCCCGGGTTAACAACGGCCACTGGTGCCGTTAGCCAACAGGGTGCCAGTGGAAATTGTGCTACTGTCAGCCAAAGAAGAAGAATTGGGGGGGAATGCGTGTCCGGAGACAGCAAGAGAGGAAGAAGGGTAGGAGAGTAGAGTTGAGAATAGAAACTTTGAACATTGGCACTATAAAGGGTAAAGGGAGAGAGCTGGCTGACATGATGGAGAGAAGGAAGGTAGATGTATTATGTGTACAAGAGACCAGGTGGAAAAGGAATAAGGCCAGGACTATCGGAGCCGGGTACAAACTGTTCTACCATGGAGTGGATGGCAGGAGAAATGGGGATGGGATAGTCTTGAAAGAAGAATATGTCAAGAATGTTTTGGAGGTGACGAGAGTGTCAGACAAAGTGATGAGCATGAAGCTGGAAATTGATGGGGTGATAATGAATGTGGTCAGTGCATATGCTCCCCATGTTGGGTGTGAGATGGAAGAGACAGAGTAATTCTTTAGTGAGTTAGATGTAGTGGTGGAGAGCGTCCCCGAGGGAGAGTTGCCGTTGGAGCAGATCTCAATGGGCATGTTGGCGAAGGGATCAGAGACAAAGATGATGAGAAGACGATGGGTAGGTATGGTGTCAGGGAGAGGAATGTGGAAGGACAGATGGTGGGGGATTTTGCCAAAAGGAGGGGATGGTAGCTCAGTTGTACGGTTTAGAGGGGGTGGCACTGACAAAAAGGCAGGTGGCTGAACTGGAGGTGGCAGAGTTGAGGATGTTGAGATTTTCATGAGGAGTGACAAGGATGGACAGGATTAAGAATGAGTACATTAGAGGGACAGCTCGGGTTGGACAGTTTGGTGAAAAAGTGAGAGAGGCGAGATTGAGATGATTTGGACATGTGTGTAGGAGCGATGAGAGTTACATTTGGAGAAGGATGCTGCGGATGGAGCTGCCAGGCAAGAGGAAAAGAGAAATGCCAAAGAGAAGGTTTATGGATGTTGTGAGGGAGGACATGTAGGTGGTTGGTGTAAGGAAGGAAGATGCGCAGAACAGAAGGAATCAGAGGCAGATGATCCGCTGTGTGTGACTCCTAATGGGAGCAGCCGAAAGAAGAAGAAGAAGAAGGAGAAGAAGAAGAAGAAGAAGAAGAAGAAGGTATGGAAAGCCTGTGTAAGAGTCTGGTTGTTTTTTGTTTTTGGTATAGGAACCCTGTGTCAGTGTCTGGTTGTTTTAGGTAAAGAAACCCTGTCTTAGAATCCAGGATTTTTTGGGGGGGATCAGAGGTAACTGTAATCCTGTTGCTCATCAGAGCAATCAACGAGCAACAGGTAAATCACCCATCCCCACACACACAGGGGGAGAGCCTCTCACCTTTGCAACATCTCTGCCTGTGTAAAAGGGTCCTGAAAACGCAACAGAACTGCCATAGGGACTTAATTTTTTAATGGGGTGACTTTCTCAGTTTAACAACCAGACTTTAATCTTATACCGTAAAGTACATACTTCCGCTTATGCAGAGGACGTCATTTGAGTAGGGAGTCCTTCAATTTGGCCCAGGACACATTTGCGTTTACACTGTGTGGTGTGGGAATGGTGTGGTTTGAGCAGCCATGCCTGTCCTGGGTCTAGATAATTGGGGCCCAGGATCAGAGTGGCTGCCGGTTTGTTGGTCGAATGAGCAACAGGTAAAACCCCCATCCCCACACACACACAGGAGAGGAGCCTTGTCATGACTCGTGCCCATCTGCTCGAGCCCCCTCTCCACAATAAACTGTGTTTTCTCAATCCCATCGTCTGTGTCTCTGTGCTGTAGGTCCCTGAAAATGCCACTTGGGTGGTGTGTGGTCGGCGAAACTGCCACACACTGCAAAAAGAATGTGACCAAATGTGGCCCAGACCACCTCCGAATGTGATGAAAGAGATCGATCTTAATGCGTCCACAATGCGGTTTGGGTGAATTTACACATGTACTTACAGCTACCAACTTGTAATCACATCACCCAAGACTTATGTTAATGCCAGGTGTAAACAGGTTCTAAGTGAACTGTCTTGAGCTATTGTTGGGTTTAAAAAAATTTAAGGCACTTTGTATTGGTTCCTACAGCAGCATGCAAAGTCATATATAATCTGTCATTAAAATTAAATGTTTGTCATAATACTGTAGTAAACTTTCTTCATCATGCATACCCTCTACAGAAAAAAAATAAAAAATTAAAAAATAAAAATTACAAATTAAACTGGCAATACATATTCCAATAAACCAAAGGCAGGAGAGCAAAACAGGGACTCTTGAGTACTGCGTCCTCCACTAAAAACAATTGTATAAGAGGCTTTTCTTATTTAAAGCCACGCCAAGTACAGCCATTGCTGTAGTTCCTCAAAACCTTGAGTTCTCGGGGAGGTCAATAACTCATCCATGATCCCTGAGTGTAACAGCCGTGATGCAGTATGATCAGGACAGCCGACTCTCCCTGTTCAAACTGAAAATCTGTCATAACTACACTTAGCGTTACAGACTTCTTGTCTTTCAGCAGCTTCCTGCCTTTGCTTAAGGATTCACTGCAGATCACACTGACTCGGTACGAAAGGAAACTTGTTGTTCTGCACATAAATTATTTTGTAATTATGTATGCAACGCTCTGGCATGTTGAAAAATTAAGCAATCTGTGCAACCGACAGCATGCAGAGGGCTGAAAGTTGGTACTACAAATACAATGTTCAGGACTTTTCCACCAGGAATCCTGAATATCACCAACAACCCTTTAAAACTTGAACTAGTAAATTTGATAATAGGATGGTTGTTTTTGAGCAATTCAATTACGCTGTTAATTAAACATTGTGACAGCTGCATCTCCAACTGCTAGGGGTGTAACGATACATTCAGCTCAGCGTTCCGTATGATACACACGTGTGTGTGTGTGTGTGTGTGTGTGTGTGTGTGTGTGTGTGTGTGTGTGTGTGTGTGTGTGTGTGTGTGTGTGTGTGTGTGTGTGTGTGTGTGTGTGTGTGTGTGTGTGTGTGTGTGTGTGTGTGTGTGTTACATTTTCTGAAGGGAGCTGATCTGCCAGCTGCCAGTTTTTATACATGGTATTATCTGGTGCCCTTAACAGGGCCTGTCCTTGTGGAGGTTGGTTAATTTATCATGGTGAATTACCCAATCAGCAACTTCCACGACACTGAGAGAAGACCAATGTTAAGGTGAACGTTAGGTTTCCAACCCCATACCTCGCAAACTCTCTTGTCTGTTATACAGTAATCCCACGCCAAAAAAAACGAGCACTTCAATGCATTTCATTACACTTGCCTTGGCTACTGTCAACATTTGACAGGAAAAGTTGGAGACAACAGGAGCTCAACACAAGTTATAGGGTACAAATATAGAATTTGCGTTCTGTGAAAAAGTACATGTACAGTATATACATGAAAAGTGAGTGAATAATCAGGAAAACCTAAATTAATTCACTTTTAGTGCCACTCCATATCAAACATTTACCTGACCCTGACCCTGACCCTTATCCATATAAGATAAGATAAGATAAGATAAGATAAGATAAACATTTATTAGTCCCACACCGGGGAAATTTACATTGTTCCAGCAGCAAAAGGGGGCAGCAGTAAATAGAGAGCATATCAAGGTCAGCACTATAAACAATACAAAATATATAGAAAAAAATAATAATAAAAAAAAGACCACCAAATCAAATGACACACTCAAAACACTCACACACATACACACTTATTGGCAAAATTGTTCAGTGGGTGGAGACTCAAACCAGGGAGTAAAATTACTCTTTAAAAATCTGCCAGAAACACTGAAAACTTGATTGTCCTACGTTATTTACTTAAAATATGATCCGTTAGACATAAAATCAATATATAGAACTTTATCAGGAACAAATTCTGCTAATCTGCTGCTAATACTTGGTGTAACTTTAACCAGTGCCTGAGTGTGTAAGAGTCCTGTCAGCTGCATCAACAGGGAGCCAAAATCTCTCACCATACATTTGACAATAGAGAATAAACATATTCTGTTCTGCTTTGTAGCCGTTATTGAAGGTGGGGAAAGGGAACAAGGTCCATGCTGGATAAGTGAGGTCCAGGCAAACAGGGAGCTACTGCAGAAGATTTGAATGAAACCGCATCAGAGATACAAGAAAATATAACACAATTGTGAAAAAAAAAGTATGTTGTGACAGGGATTAGACATTTACAGATAGAAGGGAGGAGGAATGAAGAAGATTAGAGCATGAATGACAGAGCGAGGGACCAGGCTTTTATTAGGATGGACCCCTCCGCCCCTCCAGACACTTTAATAACCGTTCTTTATGTTCTAATAACACGGGACCGCCCTGCCGTGGAGGGTTTCGATTTCCTTGCCACAGTGTCCGCGGCATGGCGCTGCGGCAGGCAGATTAAAGGCCTGGCGCATGGCCCTAATCGCGTGCTGAGCAAGACTGCCCTCAGTGCCCCACTGCTGGCTGTTAATGAGGCCATTTTAGTGGGAGTGGACACCACTCAGGAGGAACTAATCTTTGAGTGGTGTGAAACTAATGCAGAGAGTAGGCAGAGAGAGGCTCTGTGCGTGGAAATTGCACGCAAAGCATCAGCGGGAATGGTTCATTTGCTCAATGCTTTATTCACTGTCACCTGGAACTGCTTCAATGAAAATTGGATCAACCTAAAAAAAGAAAAAAAAGAAAATTGCTATGACTATTTGTCAAACCTTTTTTGACTAAAATAAATTAAGCTGTAAATTTGAACTTCAACCCAATGATTTGTTTAAGTGCTGTGAAAAAGGCTCACTTTGGATATTGTATCCTTAGTAAATCCAACATATTCCAGCCAAATGGTTTTTCTCTCATTATTCTATGAACATTTTGTGTGAAAAACAGGCATCATAAATCCAGCTTATTTCTTTACCAAAGGCTGCACATCCTCAAGAGATGGTTGTCAAAAATGCTGATTTAAAAGAAATGTCATAAATTTGGATGAATTCCGAAACAAATTCATATTTTTACATTGCTGAAATGACAATTGCTGAAGAAATTGAATGATGGAATCCACGATGCGGTCAGAGATGGATATCAAATCCATGTCCTGGGAAATAATAGAACTTCTCCAAAAGGAAGTGAAAAAAGGGACATGGGTGTCAAGGACATGGGTGTCAATTGCTCTGGGGCTGTTGAGAGCACCCTCACAGGCAACATCACTGCCTGGTTTGGAAACAGCACCGCTCAGGACAGGAGAGCTCTGCAGAGAGTGGTGCGTCTGGCTGAACAGACCCCCCACCTCAGGACTTGTATACCAGGAGGTGCAGAACCAGAGCCTGCAGTATCATGAAAGATCCTCACCACCTGAACAATGTAGTGTTCCAACTGCAAATGCCTTTGCTGTCACACAGCAAAAACAGAAAGACTGAGAGAGAGTTTCTTTCTACTAGCCATCAGGACTGTGAGTGCTGATCTCGCCAGTGCCCCCTCCCCCCAAGACACTCATACACACACTGACACTGTCACTTTAATGGGTATACACCTACAACACACTACACACCTACACATATGCTGCTGCTGCTCTCATATATTTGTTGCACACTTCAGATGTACAGTATATATATAAACATATTTTTGGATACAGATTGTATATATTTTCTTTGGATATTTTTTAATTTTTTTGTTTGTACAGTCCACATTCCTTTACACATTTACATTTTTATACTATTTTATGCATTGTTATATTGGAAATTTTATTGCTGCTAAAAATGTGCTGCTGCTAAAAATTTGCACAATCTCTCTCTTTACCTCCTTCTCCTTTATCTAAGGAAAGCCATGATTTTAAAGACCTATGAAGTTCTTTGAACAATAATGGACGCTACATGTATAACATTTGGACGACCTTTCTGCAACTGTTACAACTCAATCCTTCATGACCAATGTCTAGCAAGCAATGCATGCAGTGCAGGGAAGGCCTCCATATTGTAGATCTGATAATCTGATAGTTGTAAGGTCAACTATTTATTCATTGTTTTTATTTTTAATTAATTTGTTTTTTTTGACCTGTGCTGTCAGCATGCTGGGCATACAACACAGAGTATTTGTATGCTATTGTATGCTATCTAGGATAGAGTTAGTCTCCAAGTGGAGTTCAACTTCTCAACCTGCAATGCAGCTCTTTATTCATTCTTTAATCATAAAGAACTGCTGCAAGAACTCCGTCCCGTGGACGGCCTGTGGGATGACAAGAGCACAGCTTGTTGTTACACAGAACCACCACAAATCCCCCTCTTTGGAGAACAATCTTACCATGTTTTGGTCTATAAACAACGAATCATTACTACTCTAAGAGGGGCTAATCGCCATGGTTAAGACATGGAAACCAAACCACAACATGTACACCGAGAAAAGTAAACATAGAAACATCATACGACAACATGTATCGACAAAGCAGAGTTGTTAATTAAGGAGGAAAATTGGAACAGCAATTCAACAAGTGGCCTTTCCCTGAGATAGCTATGGCGCCCCCCCCCCCATACCCGGAGGCACCCAACCCACAGCTATCAGCCCAGCATGCGGCCCACCGTGCACCAATGTCATGGTGGGCCGCCCCACACCCCCCTCAGGTCCCTGACAAGCCCCTGGCCGCTGCAAATAAATCTTGCTGCCAAAAAAATTTCATCACCACATATAAATATACATACATTTGATGAAGAAAAATCATTGTATCAATGGCCCGCAGGGGGATTTGGACCTCAGTTTGGGTTTGTCTTGGAGCTTTTCAAACCCGACTCTTTACTCTGTGTGTACTACATGCAACACATGGACAAATTCTATAACCCTACTCCTTTAATAATGCAAATCATTAAAAGCTGATTCTCTCTCTGCTTCCCGTCGAAAGACATATCAGCAAAAGACTCTCATCTATTGGATTCGCTAATGCACGGCAATCATTTTGCTGTCAACCGATGATTAATTGGAGCTTTAAGCATCTAGAGTTCCTTTATTAATTTCAGACCACATTTGTCTTCAGCAACCATGGTCCAACGCCGCTTTGTCAAATAATCTATTTCCCGCAGTATATAACACCGTACACAAGTCTGAATATTTGAGACCAATTCACTGAAGAAAAAAACTATGTCAGGGTGAAAATGATTAAGTGTAGATAAAGAGTTGGGGAAGATCTCTGATAACACTGGTGTTTATTGCCCGTATTTGCAGAAAACATCGTTATTACAAGTCACCTCGGAGTTCAAAGTCTTACTATTCATCAGCAAACAATGAAATGTTTTGAGAAAATGTTTTGAATAGAACACTTGTTTTTTTAATCATCTTCTCTTCTTTTTGAAATCTGAAACCTGAATCCTGAAACACACACACACACACACACACACACACACACACACACACACACACACACACACACACACACACACACACACACAATGGGACATCTAGAAGGTTCCACAGAATCAGCCTACTCCACATTACAGTCCTCATTAAACCTACAGTTTCGTCTGTGGCCCATCATCATTACTAAAATGTAGTGATGCAAGTCACGTGAATAATTTGTTCCGAGTGAACGACTCTTTTAAACAACTCGGGAGTCATGAGTCACTCCGGCAAAATACTGCAGCGAATCGTTAACTGCGACCAGACACACAGGCTGAACTGAGACTTGAAACTTGAATGAAAAGACTTGAAAGCCCCCAGTTGCGAGTCATGCATGCGCCGCAAGCAGAGGGCAATAACATGCAAATCATTTCTCAAACAAGATCTGTGATTCACGAGTCGTGCCTGCGCCTGCAATGACTCCTGACCGAGATTGTGAATGAGATCCTGTGAGCCAAGAGTCACAACTCCCGGATGTCGTTTGGAGTCGCATGCTGTGCATTTGCATCAGCCTGTGAAAATTCCATTCACAACTCAGAGCCGACTCTTCTGTCTCTCATCCAACCAAAGTTACAAAAAACTGAATCAAACAAACAAAGAGTCTGGAGATATAACAAATCAGTCATTCGTAATGAGTCTAATCCATTAAAAGAGTGAAACTCTTCATCACAAATTCCAGCACAATTTTTGGAGGCTGCTCATTTTAATACAGCGCAGGAGTAATAAATCTGTACACAGATCTGTCCATTGACCACACACACACACACACACACAGACACACACACACACACACACACACACACACACACACACACACACACACACACACACACACACACACACACACACACACACACACACACACACACACACAATCACATTAGTCCTGTGACTGCCTGCCTTTAGAGGGCACTGCTAATCTCATTACAGACAGGGAGTGTGTTGCCCCTGGCAATCTGTAAACCAGCCCTGTGTCCGAGTAGAGGCTAACTGATTGTAGGTGAGTGCAGAGGAGAAGGAAGGTATCAGTAAAAATAGAATAGAAAGAATGAAGATGGGAAACTGGGAGAGGTGGAGATTACAGTTGAGAGAGAGAGAGAGAGAGAGACAGAGACAGAGAGAGAGAGAGAGAGAGAGAGAGAGAGAGAGAGAGAGACATATCAACTCAGACCATAGTGGACAAGATGTCTGACAGGTTGAACATTGTTGCACCTGGCCACTTCAGCTGCCCTGCTTCCTGAGTATATTTTTGGAAATCGAATTTCCTGCCATTACCAAAAGGTTACCATCTATATTTTGGAAATGTAATTTTTGATAGGACATCTATCAAGGGGATTAGAAGATACAGGGCAAGGAAGATACAGGTTAAGTGAAATAGCGTGATGTTTTGACAGCACCAGTAGGTTCTGAAATGGAGGGATGCAGATACCAGCAACATAATCTGCTCAGCCATTTATAGAGTGAGTGAGAACTTTAATCCTATTGGAATTCCATTAGAAATGTCAACAGCTGCACAGCAACAAACAAAAGAGACAAAGAGGTTTTTTTATGTTACACAACAGTCTTTTATATATAGCTACCTCTGGGTGGGATTGGGCCTTTGGGCAAAATATCATGTTGCTATATTTTGGGCGAGAGGGCAATTTTGATGGGGTAGGTAGTGAAGTCTGTGAGAGCAACTATGTATGGCTGTTCAGCCCTCGGACTGTCCCTTCAAAATTTAGGCAATTTAAAAGTGGACTTGGTGCGCGTGGCATCAAGAGAAAGATGTCTTATACAGTAAGTGGTCATACACAAAACATTGCAAGTCAAAGTGTAATTAAAAAAAAAAACAAGAGCATGGCTTTCCATAAATGTTGAGATGCTCTGTTTTATTACACTGTGAGTTTAGGACAATGTAAAGACCTTATTAGAACCCCCACCAGAGGGCTTGCCTTAAATCAGGTTTAGTGTTCACATTTGGGACATTTATACAGAGTTTGGAGAAGCATAAGAAATAAGTTGAGAAACAAGACAAAAAAAACGACACATCAAATTTTCACAAGATCGTGAGATGTGTATCTGTGGATGTGAGTATGTGTTAGAGGGGTTTATTTTCAGACTCTACGGATTTCACAAGTAAAGTAAGGTGTGTCTGGGTAACCTAACTACAGCAAGATGTTGTGCAATAGCAGTTATAGTGTGAGATTCACAAATTCAACTCATCGTTGTCAACTTGCAATATGTGTTGGTAAAATCAAACAAATTTGGAGGCACTACGCAAGCTCTGAAGTGTTTTTGTGCCAGAAATGCCCTCACTGACTGATTAGTGTCAATTGTGACGAGATAATTCTCATGTCAAATTAAATGTTTTGAACCTGCGGAGCAGTTTCCCATGGTTTTTATTTATTGCAAACATGTAATTTGTCAACATATATACGTATTGTTGGATTGTGTGTAGAGTGATGAGGGAAAAAAATGAATGAAGAGTAAGGCAGTTATTAACATAACAAAATGCGGAAAAAGTGAGAGGGTCTGAGTACTTTCTGAATGCACTGTATAAAGAAATAGACAATAGAGTGCATTAAATTTAGCTTTGTTTTCAAATTGTAATCACATTGTTCCATGATTAAACTGAAGCTTTATTCTCTGACATGGGTTATTATGTTGAAGTCTGTGACGCGGTGGTCTCAAGACTTCAGCGTAGCGTCAATGTTCAATGTTCCTTGCTGGCATTAAATGCTGAAAAGGTTTAACCGTCAAACTGTACTGTGACTTCGACTTGATTTTGAATTCTATATGCGTTGAACAGATGCCACCCTCTCTGCTTTCCTCAATGATTCCAGAATGACAGTTTAGATGTGGTTATAGTGTGTGGGTGTTGCTATGTCAGTTGAATTACACCGAGAACATTGTACCTTCACTCTGGTGTGTAACACTGAGCAAAAGCTTGGCTTTTCAATGGAAAAAGCATATACTAGTAATACCCATAAAACATTGTGTAGCTCTGTTATCTTAATTCAATTCCATCATAAACACGACACATATTACTGTTGTGTTCGTTCAGGCATATGGGTTCTATTTAGCCATTACATAATGTTCACTCTAATAAAAATGATGGCAGTTATTAATAAACATGTGGCTGTCATTGTTATTGAATGTTTCCATATTCCACTTTGCACATTATTCATCGCATATAACAAATACCATTACTTTGACATTTCGATGAAAATATCGAATGCATTTGAGCCCTTTATTATTATTATTATATATATATATATATATTTTATTATTATTATTATTATTATTATTATTATTATTATTATTATTATTATTATTATTATCATTATTACTATTATTATTATTATTATTATTATTTATTGCTTAATTATTACGTAAAGTACTTTTATCTTTTCATAATATCTTATACAGGTACTCCTCACTGAATGACCGACCTGTTTAACGACCCTTTGGACTTACAACCAACTCTTTGACCAGTCGGTACAATACTGCGGACAATACTGCAGCATGCGCGCTGTGTGCGTGGCATGTCAGCTTCAAGCATCTCATCGCGAATCACCCTTTATATACTATATATACTATATACTGTATACTATATACACTATACACACTATATATACTATATACACTATATACACTACATATACTATATATACTATATATACTATATACACTATATACATCTCATCTCATAACCGTTCTCAGTCTACCGTTAAAAAACACAAAATCCTCGCTTATCTACCAATTCGCTTAACGACTTGGTCCAAGGAACAGAACTTGGTTGTTCAGTGAGGAGTACCTGTACTGTGTTGCCAAGATGATGATGCAGCAGGTAGCAACACCCACCAACCATTTCTGACAAACAACTCCTGGTGAGCTGTACAGAAAACATAGGCATACTTAATGAGAAAGAAAACTAGGAGCAATGAGCTAGAATCCCCTCATTGCATAGAAGAGTAGAGCCCAACGGGTGAATGCAGCAGAAGTGAAGATACTGTATATAAACCACACACACACGCACGCAGGCATGCAGGCAGGCAGGAACACAGGCATGCAGGCAGGCAGGCACACAGGCACGCAGCCACACACCCACACACACACCAAGCTCAGTGTTCTTCCTCTGGAGGTGAGTGAAGGACAGCGTGATCAGTTCTGAATTTGCAGTTGATGAGAAAATCTGCAGTGATCCGTCCCCAATGAGCCAAGCGAACGGACAGGTGTGAACGAGACAGTTAAGAGTTTTAATGAGGAGGAGGTGAGGATGAAGGGAGACGTGATGAGGGTGGTGGACAGTGGAGGGAGAGTGCAAGGTGGTGGTGGTGTAGATCTAAATGGTGTTGGATACCTAAACGATGGCATAATTTCTGATTTGAGTTAAAGCCGCTGTGTGGGAGCCGTGGCTTGTTGATCTGCTTTGCCTGCTTGTTACTTGCCGAATGTTATTCCCAGTCGTGGTTGTGCTCTAATCCTTCAATTTGAGCTGCTGACAAGTAGTAGTAGTCTGTCAAAATACATTGACAGACTCTACAATAGAGAGAAAATACGACTTTATCGTGTGAAGAATTTTACAGAAGATTTGTAATGCCTATGACAGTGTCTTAAAGGGGGATAAAAAAGGGTTGCACACAAAATAAATTGAGAGGTATCAATTACTGCAAATAAAAATTGAAAAGAGTATCTATATAACTAGCTCATGCAAAAGTTGTTTGCAGTGTAAAACAAATTATTTCAGGTGAAGTATTAATATTAGTAACTGAAGAATGGGGGCAGTCTGTCATTGAAATTGATAATTTTCCCTTACAGTCCAGGTTAGTCAAAGAACATAATTGGAAGTTGCTATAGAAAACAGTGACCCACTTCTACAAGCTCAGCAGCTTCTGCATATTTCTCTTCGTTTTCGCGCTTTCTCAGCGGATATGCCAGCTTTTGTATCCCTCATTTTCCTCTGTGACCGGTTCCTTTTTTCTTGCTCATTGATTGGGCCCTGTCCTCAGCCTGGTAGGGATAATTAGATTTGGGGATGCAGAGAAATAAATCGCTTCTCTTCCCCACACAGACACACATACACACACTTCAGCACATTCCAGATTATGCTAATGATTTAGCTTGTGCTTCCTTTGAAATGTGCAGAATGAAGGGCTACGCCTATGGAGGGTTCGTTGTTGAGATAAACACAGGGTTCAAACGGAGGACACAGAAATGAATGTCTCAAACTACTCTCACCCCTAAACTCATCCTGCTAATGATGTGGAGTAGTCGAGTTTAGACGTGATGCATACAGTACGGTGCAGCTTGTCATCTTGTTGGGTTTTACTCATTAAAATGATCAAATTTTGGCTAAATCCCTGTTATTTGCTAGGCAAATCCAGGGCAAGTTTAATTTGCCATAAACTATGCATACCTTTAAGGTCCTGTTCATTTCACCTCCCAAGATAGCTCATCAGAAACTTTGTTGCAATTGGCCATTCAGGATTAGCCTTTCATCAATATATACGGCGATGCATGTTTCTCCTTCCATTTACCTTTGACCCTGGAGTGTACTGCAGTCAGCCTGGTAGCCACTGGATCCGTATATGCACCTTGAGTAACACTTACTGTATATTTTTATCTACAGTGTATTTTTGGGGCCTGCACTCCAGATAATCAAGAACTATAAGAATTCATATTTTCAGTGTCTGTCCAGCAAGCCGAGCTGGACAGACAATATGGAGGCGAAGGTCTGATGATTAAACAACTCTGTGCCCACAGTTGATTCAGGCCAACGCAGTCAAATTCATGAATGCCATCAAAGGGAAAGGGAGGCCATCCTAATAGCCTCCCCTCCTTTGATGTCACCCTGCTGGACTACTTCCTGCCCAGCTCAGACGGAGCGTTTAGACACGTATAGCAAGTTTGTTCTCACTAATACACAAGCCCGGAAAAAGATAAAAGAAAGCCTGAAACTGTACAACAGTTATCCCTCTTTCTGTTTCACAATTGTCAAAGACAGGTCCACTCCAAATGCAGAAGAGTCTAATGTTATGGACTGTTGATAAACAAACAGTGCCACTGTGTCACTGGTGCTGGTCATATCTAGAAGCTGAAAGGGTACAACTGGTATCTACTGTATGACAGTGCACTACAGGAAAGATTGTAAGAAGCCTGTTCAACTCCATCCTTAAACTGGCTACTGAAGGAGGAATGAACCCAAGTCTGCCATGCATACTTTTCTTTGCCAAGCAAACAGGAAGTTAAGATAAAATACCACAAGATAAAATAAAACTAAAGGTACTACAGCAGTAGTTGATATAACGGAGCAAGTGAAATACTGATGCACCATCAGTCTTAGTGACACATAGTGGTTGCAACATGTGTCCATTTAGCTGAGAACTCTCCTTTTCTTCCATTTTCCCCTCTTGTCTTCGTTATTCCATACAGCTTTCCTCCACAGCTTTTTATCACAGCTTAAATCTAAGTCCAATGTACACCCCGGCATCTTGCTGTAGTAAAGGCTTATTGCACCCTTAGAGCCAGTGATAATATGGGGTCCAGTCTTTTAAACTCAATTATCCACCAATGGCAAAAGTGGCCATAACACATTTGCCTCTATTAGCAGTGGCAATAACTTCACTTCATTTTTTTTGCATCAGCGGATTGTTTTGTATTGCCAAGCACCAGCACATTTGAATAGATTACATTTAATGCCACTTTATTGAAGTTGCAATAAATTAAAATGCAATTAATGCACCCCCAGAAGATACAATGGTGACTGGTTCCACCCACTTACTGCCCAAAACGACGCCCACAGCCAAAAAGAAAAATCACTCACGAGGGAGCAGGTGAAAGTTTTGTGAGCAGGAAATAGTTGTGCGCTCGGAGATAACAGTCACACGCTCCTTCGGATTCTGCGCGAGCTCAAAGCATGGTTTTCTCCTCGCAGGCTAAAATACTGCTCGCGCGAGCAGTTTTATTCTTGCTCCTCTACATCCCTGCGCATGGATCTCATTTGAGTTCACGGATTTTGGCACTGATATGCCACCACAGCTAATAGGAAAGATTTTTACAGGAAACTTGTATCAAATCTAACTTTATATATAGAGCACCTGCAGGAAAGCAAATGTGAGTCAAAGTGCTTTCCATAAAATAGACATATTATGACATAGAAATTAAGAAAATAAGAAAATAAATGATTAAAAATAAATAATAAATAAAAATAAAAGCTATATATATATAAATATAACCTGCTTGGTCTCTCCCTCTATATAACACATACATTTTCTGTAATATATTTGACATTTTCTTAAATCGATGTAAAACCCACTTCATAAGAATAATTAATTATTATCACAATCAGTATCTTTATTACCTCTTATGAAAAAAAGTGTATATTTAAGTATATATAATATACAGTTGTGTAGTGCATTGTATAGGCAGGTACAAGGAGTATACCTACTTCAGTCCGTCCGAGCATATGTTCCCTTAAAAACACCCACTAAAGAGTTTTTCTTCACAGAAATAGTGGCTAATTATGTAGTTGTCTCATTGTCTATAGTCTATGGGCCAGTATTGATTGATTGCTCTTCTGTGGCTAATGTTAATTCCATCCTTACTCCCTGAAG
The DNA here is from genome assembly GCF_960531495.2 of Zeus faber. NCBI lineage: Eukaryota > Metazoa > Chordata > Actinopteri > Zeiformes > Zeidae > Zeus > Zeus faber. The sequence goes on from NC_137210.1 coordinate 1,624,756, forward strand.
TCAAGCAGCAGAAGTTAAGTTACAGCGTTTTCTAAAACTATTGTCCAATTTTTGGGTGAACTAAAGATGTCACTGTTTATAACCCAGGGTGTTTATCCTTCGCTGGACAGCCTGCTTAAAAATAACCATCCATCCATTTTTTTCCTCCGCTTATCCAGGGCCAGGTCGTGGTGGCAGCAAGCTGAGCAAGGAGCTCCAGGCCCCCTTCTCCCGGCAACGTTTTCCAGTTCCTCCTGGGGGACCCCGATGCGTTCCCAGGCCAGCTAGGATATGTAATCCCTCCAGCGTGTTCTGGGTCTACCCCATGGTCTCCTACCAGTTGGACGTGCCTGGAAAACCTCCAAGGGAAAGCGCCCAGGAGGCATCCTGATCAGATGCCCGATCCACCTCAACTGGCTCCTTTCGGCGCAAAGGAGCAGCGGCTCTACTCCGAGCTCCCTCCGGATGTCCGAGCTCCTCACCCTATCTCTAAGGCTGAGCCCGGCCACCCTACGGAGGAAACTCATTTTGGTCGCTTGTATTCGCGATCTCGTTCTTTCGGTCACTCCCAAAGCTCATGACCATAGGTGAGGGTTGGGACGTAGATGGAGATCACCAGGTGGTGATCAGTTGACAGTGTAGTGGAAAAAAATGCATCTAACACTTAAAATGAAGAAGAGAGGTTCGAGAGAGTCGAGGTCTGAAGATATAAGACTTTATTATCACTTGCAAGAAGTGACAACAGAATCTGAGTTGGTTTGGCAAAGAACTCCCGAGCCGCTCACGGACTCCTTCTTTTAACGTCTTTCTGTTGGTCCAGAATGTACATCTGTTTCCTCAATAAGGATCCCTTCCTTCCTCCTACACGATCAATAGTACAAAGAACCCGTTTGTCTGCATTCTTTGACGTTAGTTACATTAGCAAACCTTCCCATGTCATATGGCCATATTCCAGAGGGGATGTTTGCATCAACAGACCCCCCCATGTCACATGGCTCACGGCCAACAAAGCACCCATTCATGTCTTTGCTGACCCCTGTTTCACGCACACTTACTTCATTCATATAGCATATGGGCAAGATAATGAATGTTCTTTCTTATTTAATGGTAGAATATAATGAACATATTTCTTTTAAATGTACTAGTAAATTTCTCCCATATATCCCCCCTTTGGGACTTATTAAGTCCCAATGTCAATTACCATTATCTTTAATAACCCAAATTTACAGATGACTACTTGCCGGACTGCTAGATAAACGAACAGTATTCACATTTGATTACCTGGAAAAAACATCTTGCTTTCTTATCATCACAGGAATTTCAACCTGTTTCAGGGTTTTCAACCTGAACCTTTTACTTAAGCAAGTTAAAAAATGTTACCAAATGTGCGATACCCTATAAATGTTTCAATCCTCAGAGTTCAGTTATAAATGTCATATAAGCGGCAGCCTGTTTTTTAAGTAGAGCCTTGCCTTGAGCCTTGGGGTTGCATTGGTGACTTTGTATGGTCCTTCCCTCCTGGGCTCGTTCCACTTTCTCCGGAACACCCTTAGGTACACCTGGTCGCCTGGTTCCACCCCCCTTGGTGGGTCGTCTTCTGGTTCTGGTACTCGGTCCTTCTCCTGTTGGAATATATGCTTACGTATGCCAGTTAGTTGCTTGATATATTCTCTAATTTCTAATTGCAATTGTTCCAGTGGAGGACCCTAATGGGGTCCTCTGAGGTCAGGTGCAGGCATGGGTCGACCCGTGAGCATTTCGTGCGGAGTTAAATGTGTCATTCTGTTAGTTTGCATGCGATAACTCATTAGTGCTAATGGGAGTGCATCTACCCAGTTCAATTTAGCACTTGCACAAATTTTGTTAATTTTTGTCTTGATTGTTCCATTCACTCTTTCCACCATTCCTTGTGATTGAGGGTGAAACACACAACCCAATCTTTGTTTGATATGTAATTGCTGTATTACTTGTTTAACAGTTTTTTGGATAAACGCAGAGCCGTTGTCTGAGCTTATTTCTGTTGGAATTCCACACCTTGGCATGACCTCCCTGGTCAAAAATTTGATTACTGTAGCCGCACTCTGATCTTTTGATGGGCCTGCCTCCACCCATCTGCTAAATCTGTCAATGACTACAAGCATGTATCTTTTCCCATTTACTTTTTTGATCATGTCCACATAGTCTAAGACTAGATGTCTGAATGGTCCCTCTGGTCTTGGAATGTGTCCCAATGGGGTGGTGATTGTTTTTCTTACATTATTTTTCGCACATACTTCACATTCATTGAGCTGATTTTCAACCATTGTTTGCAAGTATGGTGACCAAAAACCTTGTTTTCTGATTCTCCTTACTACTTCCCCCCTTGCGCAATGGTCAAAACCATGCGCATTAGTGATAAGCAATCCCAACAACGCGGTCGGTGCCACTAACATCCCGTCATGAGTTCTCCATAACCCAGTTGGAGTGCGCACCGCACCCCTCTTCAGCCACATGTTTTGCTCATAGACACAAGCCTTCTCTTGCATGCGGACAACATCATCTTCAGTAGGTGAAGCCACAGGCATAGTCAACACTGCCTGAATCAAAACACAACTGTTAGAGGCTCTCTTGGCCGCCTCATCTGCAGCACTGTTTCCTTTTGTGACATAGTCATTTCCTTTCTTGTGTGCCTGACATTTGATTATCACCACTTGCTTAGGTAGCAACAATGCCAACATCAGTTCCACAATCTGATCACAATGCAGGCAGGCAGCTGTAAGAGCTATCAATTCAGCCACCTGTGCTGAACATGGTTGTTTACAATAAGAACTTTGAATGACAACGAAAGTTCTATCCGGGTTTTGTCGTACTACTGCAAATCCTGCATGGTTACCCAAATGATCTCTGTAGCACGAACCGTCTACAAACAACTCCTCCTCAGCCCCAATTAGTGGTGTTGACAACAAATCAGGCCTTGACTTGGTTAACATCAGAGAATCGGTCACACAATCGTGTGACGTCCCTTCAAAATCATGCAGAAATTTGTCTGCTGGGTTCACCGTTGAACACCTTCTGATGGTAACATCGGGGAACGTAAGCAAGGTCAAATATTCCAACAACCTCGAGTTTGTCAACACAAATTTCCCCTGTTCAATCAGTTCAGTAACTTTATGATGTGTAAAAATAGTTACCGGATATCCCATCGTGATGGACGAAGCTTTGTCATAAGCATACTGTACCGTAGCTAATCCCTGATAACAGGGTGGGTAGCCTTGTGCTACTGTATCCAATTTTGAGCTATAATATGCTATGGGTTGATTTCGCCTCCCACTGCAGGATTCTTGCATTAGTATTGCTGATGCGTACCCCTGACTCCTATTTGCTACTTACAATAGGAATGGTTTTGTATAGTCTGGAGTTGCCAATGCACTTGCTCCCTGAAGTTCTCGTTTGATGCTTTCAAACGCTGCCAATGCATCTGCATCCCACATAAGTTTAGCTTGAAGGTTAGTTGTTCCTACGTTCTTCATTATTGCTCTTAATGGTGCAGTTTTAAGGGCATAGTCCTCTATCCAAACTGAACTAAACCCTGTCATCCCCAGAAATGTCATCATTTGTCGTACCGTGTCTGGTTTAGGTGCTTTGCTAATCCCCTCGAGCTGATTGGGTGCTATGGCTTTAGTTTGGTGTGCGATCAGCCTCCCCAAGTATTCGACATCTGTCTGGCAGTATTGTAATTTGTTCCGGAACACCTTGTGCCCCCCTATTGCCAATCGTGTTAATACAGCCATGGAGTCCTCATGACACTGTTCCAATGTAGGAGAACATATCAGGAGATCGTCCACATACTGTATCAGTGTACCATGTAGTACCAGTTCGTTCAAATCACTTTTCAACACCTGATTAAACAAATGTGAAGAATGTTTAAACCCCTGTGGCATTCTTGTATAAGTGTATTGTTTACCTTTATACGTAAATGCGAACAAATGTCTGCTTTCTTCTGCAAGAGATACACTGAAAAATGCACCACATAAATCAATCACTGTGAAATACTTGGCATCAGGAGGAACATTGGTCAACATCGTGTGTGGATTTGGAACTCCGGCCTGCATGTCCTCAACAACGTCATTGACAGCTCGCAAATCATGCACCAACCGCCATTTTTGTTTATCTGCATTTAGCACAGGAAGCAAAGGAGTGTTACAGTTACTTTTTGTCATATTCTCGCTGTCCCCTATATTGGGTCTGTGTGTTCCCACCCCTTGGATTCCCACTATTCTGCGTATAAACATTAACCACAGGTGGGGTGAGTGACCCTTGGCTCTGAGGCTGTCATGCCGGGGGGGGAAATGTCTGTTGAAGAGGTTGGATCTGTGGCGGGGCCTGTTGGACGTTTTGCATTGTTGCAACATCTGGTTTCACAACAACCGCCTGCTTTTTCTTTTCTTTCTTCGTGAGTTCTTCTAGCTGAAGCTGAGTCAGCTTTCTCTGCACCTCTTTGCTTTGTTCTTGAATCTTCTGTTCGTTTTGTCGATATCTCTCCACTGCGTGGACCAGATGATCGCTGAACTCTTTATGGGGCATTGATGAGGTCAGTCCCACCACATCTCCTAGCTTGCTTTTGACCGGGTCAGGCAATGCTTCTACTATGGCATTTCTGAACAGGATCGAGACCAATCCATCATTTTCTGGATCTTTCTCTGTCTCCAATTGCCACCTCCTAACTTGGTTCTGCAGTAATGTTGCAGGGTTCTCTTTGTCGCCTATTGTGTGACCCCTCAGGATCCTGTGGTCTATACAGACTGGGTACTCGCATCTGAGTGCTGTCCAAGTTCTTTGTCTATAAGCGTCAAATGTGGTTCCATCAGAGGCCTCGTCCAGCGGTTGGCTCAAACCCCTGTTTGTTAGTACGCTCTTCATCTTCTCTATCCCCAACACTCTGGCCAACAAAGCTTTCAGATCACCCACCGCCATTATATTCCCTATGGTGTTTTCCTCAAACATCCCTATCCACTTGGCAGCCCCTTTGTTAATATTAGGTAACTTTTTTACCAATCCTTCCAAATCTTGGGACCCCCATGGGATATATTGGGCTTGTTGTCCTTTTACAAGGATAGGATATACTCCTGAATAAGTCTTAGGTGCTCTTTTCTTTCTTTACGATCTCCTAAGTTCCTCTTGCAAGTCGAACGCTAGGGGAACTTGCGCTGATATACTGCTGCTGGGCTCGGCCCCCTCCCTTTCTTTCCCTGGTGTCCCACTGAAGCTCTCTCCATCATGGCTGCACTCCACTGTCATCTCCATCTGGCTGTCTTTTAACCTTCTTCCTCTATTACCCCCCTCGTCTCCATCACTATCACTACCGCTATCACTACTCCACTCATTGGCTGTCCTTCTGAGGCCTTTATAACAGTCCATCTGTAAGGGTGGTCCTCTCCCTCTCTGTGTTCTACAAGCCTTATCCCTCTCTTTATCCAGCTGAACCTCCCCTTTAACCTCCACCGTGCCTGTTATCATTGGGTACTGTCCTGTGTTATATGGAGGTGGCTGAACCTTTTCAACTTCCTCAACTCCACTCAACATTTCCCTAGCTGTTCTTTCTCTCTGCCTCCATTTCGTCACTACTTTTTGGAACATTGCTAAAATTATCCTCTCTCTTTCTCTTTTCTCAATCGCTTTTTTCCCGGTTTTATTTATTTTGTGATTCTTCATCATCACCTCCATTTCGTCACACACCGTTGCATCAAATGTTCCTCCCTCTGGCCACTTTGTTCCCAATTTGGCAGTCCTCTTACCCCATTTGGCTGAGATTTTTATTATCTCCTCTTTATTTAAAGGGTTTTTTTTAGTCAATATTTCTACGGATGTAGGGGCCATGATACTTAATAGTGTATGTAGCTATTAATTATCTAGTTTTATTCTGTTGTTATTCACTACAGTTTACGTTCACGACTTTTCCTCTGTCTTCTCCAAGTGAATGTAAAGCTGCTCTACTCCCACTTTTTCTGATTCCTGTCTTCTCCTCTAGCCTCGTTTTTTTCCTTTTTTTTCTTTTCTGACTTGCGGCTCCCCCGGAGCTGCTCGACCCCCACCTTTTCTCTTTCTCTTCTCCTCCTCTCTAACCCCTGCTCTCTACAGGCTTCCCAAGCCACTCTGCTCGACCCTATTATCAGAAATGTATTTTAGGTTAGTTGTTGATTACAATACCTTATCTTCACCTATATCTCTATCTATTACTTCTAGAACTCCTACTCTCAGCTAATTAACTACAATAGACGAAGACAAACACAATTCTCTGACTATGCAGACCCTTTCTCTCTTGAAAGGCGGTATCCCAGATTTACCAACACATAACAAAGCTGTGACCAAGCTCAACACAAAATAACTCTTCCGACCAACTGAGCTCTCTCGTCAGAGGGAGTATCCCAGATTTTTAAACTTTAAAACAAACTTAAAATGGATAATCACATGACTGATAAGCCTCTGAGCACTGTCCCTATGCTTTTAATGGACTTTCTATTTGATTACCCGTAGACAAAATTAAAGAGATCTATACAGGACGTCTCTAACCTGCTTACCAAAAATAGATCTTATACAGGATGTCTCTAACCTGCTTACCATAAACAAAAGAGATCTATACAGGACGTCTCTAACCTGCTTAGCAAAAATAGATCTTATACAGGACGTCTCTAACCTGCTTACCATAAACAAAAGAGATCTATACAAGGACGTCTCTAACCTGCTTACCAAAAATAGATCTATACAGGACGTCTCTAACCTGTTTACCAGAAATAAAAGAGATCTATACAGGACGTCTCTAACCTGCTTACCAAAAATAGATCTATACAGGACGTCTCTAACCTGCTTACCAGAAATAAAAGAGATCTATACAGGACGTCTCTAACCTGCTTACCAAAAATAGATCTATACAGGACGTCTCTAACCTGTTTACCAGAAATAAAAGAGATCTATACAGGACGTCTCTAACCTGCTTACCAAAAATAGATCTATACAGGACGTCTCTAACCTGCTTACCAGAAATAAAAGAGATCTATACAGGACATCTCTAACCTGCTTACCAAAAATAGATCTTATACAGGACGTCTCTAACCTGCTTACCATAAACAAAAGAGATCTATACAGGACGTCTCTAACCTGCTTACCAAAAATAGATCTATACAGGACGTCTCTAACCTGCTTACCAGAAATAAAAGAAATCTATACAGGCCGTCTCTACCCTGCTTACCAAAAATAGATCTTATACAGGACGTCACTAACCTGCTTACCAGAAATAAAAGAGATCTATCAGGACGTTTCCACACTCCGCTACAATGTGTATATGTCACAGAGCGTTGTGTGTGCATGCATGCGTCAAATTCATTCCAAGCCACTCTCTTTCTCTCTCCTCCTTCTTTAACATATATGCTTTTGGTTCTTTTTGGAGAGACACAATACTTACCACCGGGCGTGAGAATCGGGCAGACAATGATCACACAAATTTACTCAATTAATAAGTAAGAACAATGCTTACCTTTTCAAGTTGGGTGGCCACCCGTTTTTGTGTGACCATGGCCGGTCCCCGACCCACAGCCCAGCAGCCGGTGGGTCCCTGTTCTTCAATCCTGCCGAAAACGCCAAATATGTAGTGGAAAAAACGCATCTAACACTTAAACTGAAGAAGAGAGGTTCGAGAGAGTCGAGGTCTGAAGATATATGACTTTATTATCACTTGCAAGAAGTGACAACAGAATCTGAGTTGGTTTGGCAAAGAACTCCCTAGCCGCTCACGGACTCCTTCTTTTAAACTCTTTCTGTTGGTCCAGAATGTACATCTGTTTCCTCAATAAGGATCCCTTCCTTCCTCCTACACGATCAATAGTACAAAGAACCCGTTTGTCTGCATTCTTTGACGTTAGTTACATTAGCAAACCTTCACATGTCATATGGCCATATTCCAGAGGGGATGTTTGCATCAACAGACCCCCCCATGTCACATGGCTCACGGCCAACAAAGCACCCATTCATGTCTTTGCTGACCCCTGTTTCACGCACACTTACTTCATTCATATAGCATATGGGCAAGATAATGAATGTTCTTTCTTATTTAATGGTAGAATATAATGAACATATTTCTTTTAAATGTACTAGTAAATTTCTAGAAAAAAAAAAAGTAGAGTGTCCAAGACATACGCCGCAGATCTGATGACACAACCACAAGGTCGATTATCGATCTTTAACCTAAGGTGGTCTGGTACCACGTACACTTAAGAGCCACCCTATGCTCGAACATGGTATTAGTTAAGACCAATCCATGACTAGCACAGAAGTCCAATAGCAAAGCACCACTCGGATTCAGATCAGGCAGGCTGTTCTTCCCAATCAACGCCTTCCAAGTTTCTCCATCATTGCCCACGTGTGCACTGAAGTCTCCCAGTAGAACTATAGAGTCCCTAGACGGAGCCCCTTCCAGGATGCTACCCAGAGACTCCAAGAAGGCCGAATACTCTGAACTGGTGTTCGGTGCATAAACACACACAACAGTCAGAGCTTTCCACTTAGCAACTTGTAGTCGCATAGAGGCAACCCTCTCGTTCACTGGGAATCCCCACATCCCCACACCTGCCCAGCGCCTCTCACCCTGGGCGACTCCGAAAAAGGAGAGAGTCCAGCCCCTCTCCAGGAGTTTGGTTCCAGAGCCAGTGCTGTGCGTAGAGGTGAGCCCAACTATATCTAGTTGGTAACGCTCTACCTCCCGCACCAGCTCCAGCTCCTTCCCCGACAGAGAGGTGACATTCCACATCCCTAGAACTAGTCTACGATGCCAAGGATCAGCAGGCCCAGGCCTCGCCTTTGCCCGCCGCCCGGTTGACATTGCACCCGACCCCAACGGCTATCCCTGCAGGTGGTGGGTCCACAGGGTGGCGGCTCCATGGTATTTCTTCGGGCTGTGCCTGGTCGAGCCCCATGGGTCCAGGGCCGGCCACCAGATGCTCGCCGGCGAGCTCCCCACCCAGGTCTGGCTCCAGGAGGGGGCCCTGTTTTCCCTATTCTGGGCGAGGTAACATATTGCCGTGATTGTCAATGCATTAGGGTCCTTTGAATCGCTCTTTATCTGGTCCCTCCCCTGGGAACACTCTGCCTTGGGAGACCCTACCAGGGGCTAATGCCCCAACAACACAGCTCCCAGGGTCACAGGGACACACAAACCCCTCCACCGCGGTAAGGTGGCGATTCCTCGCGGGGTAAATACAGCTTAATAAATAACCTTTTTGGACAAAAGTTAAAAGTATATCCAGGCACCACTACATCACTGTGTGTGTGTGTGTGTGTATGTGTGTGTGTATGTGTGTGTGTGTGTGTGTGTGTGTGTGTGTGTGTGTGTGTGTGTGTGTGTGTGTGTGTGTGTGTGTGTGTGTATGTGTGTGTGTGTGTGTGTGTGTGTGTGTGTATGTGTGTGTGCACGTGTATATATACATATATATCTCTTGCGTGGACGTCAGGCAGGCAGGCAGGCAGGCGGGGGCGAGATGATTCTGGGACACAGAGAGACGGGTTAGCATTAGCTAAAGGAAAGAACACAAGGATTTCGCAGAGAATAGGTAGGCCTGAAACATGTACTACCACTGAGGTGAAGCAACAATCTTACAATGGGGGGGGGGGGGGGGCAGCTGGTATTCTTATCATGAGAAGATGATGAGGTGTGGATTGCCTGCAGGTGAAGAGCCTGCAACGGAGGGTGGAGATGAGAGACACGGCCACACGAACACACACACACACACGAACACACACACACACGAACACATAGAGAAAGGGGGAGAGGGGAGACAGGAGACACAAGGGAAGAGGAACTGCGCAGGGCCATGAGGGAAACAGATAACTGGGGACATGACATGTAGTAACAATACTGCAACATTACTAAATAAATTGAATTTGTGGGTAGAGGAATGAAAGTTTAATTTACCAGACAAATTATTAATATCAATATATTTTGGAATCTCAAGTATACTTTTTGCAAGTGCAACAAAAATAAAGTAAATGTACAATTGCCTGTCTATTTTAAAACAGGTATACTAAAAGTGCACTTTAGTAAACATATTTTCATGTGAAATACAGTTGAACTCTTAAAAGCAATACACAGCTACACTTGTGACTCCAATTCACACCAATTCACACAAAGAGCACTACATCAGCATCACATCAGCGCCAGCGCCAGTTAATGTTACAACTCACACCGGCTCCGGCAGGCATGCAACTATGCATTGGGTGCCTCGCTGTCATGCTTTGAGGCTCCTAGACGCCTCAATATTTTTTACGCCTCTCTATTTTTCCAGGCTCCACGCGTAAACTGGATTGTAAATTCCCATAGATGTCCATTCAAAAGATGTATTTAGTGAAAACATTTAATAACCAAGCCTGGTATGCATCAACCAGATTAATAAAATCGCTGATGTGCGCTCCGAACGTGGATTACTGAGTTGTATTGACAAACAAATACATTCTCCCCCACAACAAATGAAACCTCACTGATGTAAAAAAAAATAATTCCAGCAGGAATACAAATATCACGCCCAGGAATAGACTTTATATTTGACTTCATACTTGGAAGTAGTTTTATAAACTTTATAGGTGTGGTGTACTGCATCAGTCGGCAACACAGAGGAGAGTGGATGGGGGGACAGTGAACACGAAGTGGGATGGTCTCCTTGCTGCTTGGAGTCAACTACAAGTGTAGTAGTAGAGAGATCTGTCAATTATGTCAAATTATTAAGCTATTAATATGTTTTCCTCAAATGTACAAGGATATATCCATTTCAAGTTTTTCTTCATTTGATAATTGAACCACACATAAACTGAAAACAAAAAAAATATCAGAAAACACTCAAACAGCTCAATAAATACACATTTTGTGTGAAATATAAATAATGGACGCTAAACTCACAAACTTATCCTACTAAGTTAAGAAACAAACTCCAGACCCCAAATGCGAAAGACATTAAAAGTAAATGGTTGGAAACAAAGCAAAGATTCACTTTCCCGTTAATGGTTAATACATTCGACAATTTGTAGTTTAGGTGATATAAAGTCAGGAGAGTGCTGCCTCTATTACTACCGTAAGGTAGTGCATTGTGCATTGAATAAAGATGGGCTCTATGTGAATTGACAAATCGACAAACCACGAGAAGTGAGTCGTGACATGACGCTGATGTGACGCTTTTGGTGTGAATTTGGGGTCAGCCATATTGTATGTAAACCCTGATAAGCCCCTGAGAGCCAGTTCCTCCCTCTGCCTCAACAGTACTGGCCAGAGCTGATTGGAGCACTTCCTGCACCTCAACAAGACTCAAAGGAATGACGGCGTCTTTCAAACCAGATCATGAACTTTCACTTGCTTACTTTTTTAAAACCCATAAGTTATGGACTCTGCTGTTTAACCTTACCATTGTTAGAACCCACCTCTTCCTCTCTCTACTGTATCTGGGGGAGCTTTCTTGCGTTTTTTGCTGTAGCTACCTAAGGACAGGAGGCAGCTCTCCCTCCACCTGTAAGCTGGGGCCAGCGGCAGTGTGGGTTGAGCAAACACCCCCAGCTGGCCACTCGTCCCCTGGGGGGCGCTCCAGTATGGCAGGTGACATCTCCTCTGCGTGTTGTCCAGCTGGATGAACAGGGCATGGTGTGGACGGTGATGACGTCACCAGAGAAGGCCGCAGCTCTGAACGCAGAAATAGCATTTCTCCTCAGCAAGGGAGCCATAATGATGGTGTCTAAGGAACTTCGGAACAGAGGCTTTTCCTCAAACTACTTCCTGTTTCCAAAGTGTATGGGGTTGTGTGTCTGATCCTGGATGTACGCACTCTGAATTGCCACATTATGACTTGCCCATTTTGCATGCGTGAAGGTGCTACTGCGGGCGGTCCACGAGGGGCGATTTCTGTGCAAGCATCGACCTGAAGGACGCCTTCTTCCGGTCCAAATAGTGCCGAAACACCGGAGGTTCCTCTGTTTTGCCTTTCAAGGGTTAGCCTACGAGTACCCCAGAGCACGGTTCAACTACAAGCTCGCTACAAGCTCGCTCCGCCTGTGTTTTCCCACTGCGTCGAGACAGCGCTGTTGCGTCTGCATTGTCAAGGTGTCAGAATCTTGACATATCTCGACAATAAACATATCATATCCTGATACTAGCTCCTTCCGTGGAACTACCGCTCGCTCACAGCAGGCTTGTGATCACCCACCTCACAGACGGTTTGCGATAAATTGGGAGAAAAGCACTCCCATAACCAGCCACCAGGTGACCTATCTGAGACTGCAGCTGGACCTCAGCTGCATAGCTCGTATCCCACTAGCTATGCGAATGTATCATGATGACTTATAATTCGGCCCGTCTGCCTACACCGCGTACGGCAGTGTCCTCGTCGTCGCTGTCCTAATTTATCCATTTCTACCTGCGCGACATTTCCGCAGGGTCCCTTGCCCAGTTGGAGCTTGGCATTGCTGGACTTATTTATATATTATATAAATATATATACTAATAATTTTTTTTTTTTCTGACGTGTTGCCTGTGTTTAGTGCCAAACACTCTCTGTGGATACAATGGGTGTAGTGTTGCTTCACATTGGCCCATCAGTGGGGCACGATGGATTGCCAGGGACGCGGTGTGCATAGCTTTCGGGGAGGTCATTATGTATATATACAGTATATATATATAATTTATTTTGTTCTTCGTCTGCTCCCGTTAGGGGTCCCCACAGCGGATGATCTACCTCCAATACCATCTGCGCATATTCCTCCCTTACACTAACCGCCTGCATGTCCTCCCTCACCACATCCATAAACCTTCTCTTTGGCCTTCCTCTTTTCCTCTGGCCTGGCAGCTCCATCCTTAGCATCCTTCTCCCAATGTAACTCTCATCTCCACTACACACGTGTCCGAACCATCTCAATCTCTCCTCTCACTTTTTCACCTAACTGTCCAAACTAAGCCTTCCCTCTAATGTACGCATTCTTAATCTTGTCCATCGTTGTCACTCACAATGAAAATCTCAACATTCTCAACTCTGCCACCTCCAGTTCAGCCACCTGCCTTTTTGTCAGTGCCACTGCCTCTAAACCGCACAACAAAGCTGGTCTCACTACCGTCCTGTAGACCTTTCCCTTCACTCTTGCTGGAACCCTTCTGTCACAAATCACTCCGGACCTGCCTTCTCCACCCACTCCACCCTGCCTGTACTCTATTCTTCACCTCTCTCCCGCACTCTCCACTGCTTTGGATGGTCAACCCCAAGTGCTTGAACTCATCTGCCTTCTCCACCTCCACTCCTTGCATTCTCAGCTTTTCGTCTCCCTCCCTCCCATTCAGGTACATGTATTCTGTCTTACTCCTGCTGACGTTCATTCCTCTTCTCTCTAATGCCTCATGCCTCCACTTCTCCAGGCTCTCCTGCACCTGCTCCCTACTCTCGCAACAGATCACAATGTCATCCGCGAACATCATAGTCCACTGAGACTCCTGCCTGATTTCACCTGTTAAACCTGTCCATCACCATTGCAAACAAGAAAGGGCTCAGAGCTGATCCTTAATGCAATCCCACCTCCACTTTGAATGCCGTTGTTACGCCTACTGCACACCATACTACTGTCTGACTGCCCTCATACATATCCTGTACCACTCTTACATACTTCTCGGCCACCCCCGACTTCCTCATGCAATACCACACTTCCTCTCTCGGCACCCTATCAAAAGCTTTCTCTAAATCCACAAAGACGCAGTGCAACTCCCTCTGGCCTTCTCTGTACTTTTTCATCTGCATTCTTAAAGCAAACATTGCATCTGAAGTACTCTTTCCTGGTATGAAATCATACTTCTGCTCAGTGATCCCCACCTCTCCTCTTAACATAGCCTCCACTACCCTTTCCGATAGCTTCATGCTGTGGCTGATCAACTTTATTCCCCTGTAGTTACTACAGCTCTGACGTCTCCCTTATTTTTGAAGACGGGTACCAGTACACTTTTTCTCCACTCCTCACCATCTCACCTAAACATTTCCCTGCTTCCCCAGGTATGTCATCTGGGCCAACTGCCTTTCCACTCTTCATCTTCTTTAATGCTGTTCTCACATCATCTTTGCTAATTTGCTGCACTCCTTGATCCACTATCCCCACATCATCCACTCTTCTTTCCCTCTCATTTTCTTCATTCATCAACTCCTCAAAGTACCACCATCTCAACACACTCGACTCACAAGTCAGAACATTCCCATCATTATCCTTCATCACCCTATTCTGCTGTACATCCTTCCCAGCTCGGTCCCGTTGTCTTTCCAAAGTCCTTTTCTCCTTCCTTACTGTCCAACCTCTCATACAACTCACCGTATGCCTTTTCCTTTGCCTTTGCCACTTCTCTCTTCGCCTTGCTCTATGCTCTCTTGTACTTCCTTATTCCACCACCAAGAGCCCTTGTCTTCCTTGATCTTCCTGCATGACACACCGAGTAGCTTCTTGGCCGTCTCCCTTATCACTTCTTCAGTTGTTTCCCAGTCATCTGGTAACCGTTCATTCCCACCTATTGCCTGCCTTACCTCTTCCCTAAATTGCATGCAACACTCCTCCTTTTTCAACTTACACCATTTTATCTTTCACTCTCTTCCTCTTCTTGGCCTCCAAAGTCATCCCACAGACCACCATCAGATGTTGCCAGGCAACACACTCCCCTACCACCACTTTGCAGTCACTAATCTCTTTCAGATTGCGCCTCCCGCATAAGATGTAGTCCGCCTGTCTGCACCTTCCTCCACTCTTGTATGTCACGCTGTGTACTTCCCTCTGTCACGACCAGAACTGGGAGGGACCCAAACGCATGACACAGGGAGACGGGAGGCAGGCAAGGGAGGTTTATTAACCGGGAAGGTGAAGCTGGCTGGGGGGACCCGGTCGGGTGGGGATGGAGCAGGGCAGGGCAGGGATGATGATGACCAGGAGATGGGGTCCAGGATCCGGGTGGAGAGACGGGGAACCTTGGTCGACGAGCGGAGACAGGCAGGTAAACCGGGCTGGCTGGACTTGGAGAGACAGACTGGGTCGACGAGAGGAGACAAGCAGGTAAGGGGAAGGCGAGACAACAAGACATTAACTAGGAACTAGGAACTAGGAATAGGAACTTGGAAGCGAGCCAATAGCGATACAACTCGGGGAAAGCTAGTTGACGGTCTGGCAAGGAATGGCTAACAAGCTGGGGCTAAATACTGTGCAGGTAATTGATCCCAGGTGTGTGCAATTGGGCTTGAGTAGGGAGCTGCAGATGGGGCAAGGGCGGCCTCTAGTGGTGCTGGGAGGCCGTGGGCCTAACAGTACCCCCCCCTCTACGGACGCCCCTTGCCAGACACCTGGAGCCTGAAGGGCGAGTTCGGTTGAAATCCCGGATGAGGGAGGCATCCAGGATCTGTCTCCGGGGGACCCAGGAGCGTTCCTCCGGGCCGTATCCCTCCCAGTCCACGAGGTACTGGAGGCCCCTCCCCCGGCGCCGCACGTCCAGCAGGCGCCGCACTGTGTAGGTCGGGTGGCCGTCGATGGTGCGGGGGGGTGGTGGGGCCTCGGCGGGGAGGGAGAGAGGGCTGGAAACCACTGGCTTGAGCAGGGATACATGGAAGGTAGGGTGGACACGGAGGGAGGGAGACCTTGGCGTACGGCACAGGGGTTGATGATTGACTCAATGGGAAAGGGGCCAACATACCGGTGAGCGAGTTTTCGGGAGTCCACCTCGAGGGGCAAGTCCTTTGTGGAGAGCCATACCATCTGTCCGGGGACGTATGTAGGTGCGGACACACGGTGCCGGTTCGCCTGCCGCTGGGACCTGGCAGAGGCCCGGAGTAGGGCAGAGCGGGCCCTCCTCCACGTCCTCCGGCAGCGACCAATGTGGGCCTGGACGGAGGGTACGGCGATCTCAGCCTCCTGGGCAGGGAACAGCGGGGGTTGGTAGCCCAGAGAGCATTGGAAGGGCGACAGGCCGGAGGAGGCGTTCACCAGGGTGTTGTGGGCGTACTCGGCCCATGGCAGCTGGTCGCTCCAGGAGGTGGGGCTGGTGGTTGTCAGGCAGCGGAGCATGGCCTCCATATCCTGGTTCGCCCGCTCTGTCTGACCGTTGGTCTGGTGGTGGAAACCGGAGGAGAGACTTACCTGTGCCCCCAGGGCCGAGCAGAAGGCGCACCAGACCTTGGAGGTGAACTGGGGTCCTCTGTCTGACACCACGTCTGCCGGAATGCCATGGCGCAAGGCACAGGGGTGGAAGGATGGGTTCAGGATCCCCTGTCTTCTCCTCTGGCGCGAACACACGGGACAGGGCGTCAGGTTTGGTGTTCTTGGTTCCTGGCCGGTAGGATAGGGAGAAGTTAAACCGGCCAAAAAACAACGCCCACCTGGCCTGCCGGGAGTTGAGCCGCTTCGCCGTCCGGATATAGGCCAAGTTCTTATGATCGGTCCAGACGACGAAGGGGTGGATTGCTCCCTCAAGCCAGTGGCGCCATTCCTCCAGGGCTAGTTTGACAGCCAGTAGTTCCCGGTTACCCACGTCATAGTTGCGCTCGGGTGGTGTGAGCCTGCGGGACAGAAAGGCACAGGGGTGGAGCTTACCATCGGTTGGGGAGCGCTGAGAAAGTACTGCTCCTACCCCGTGTCTGAAGCGTCCACCTCTACCACGAACTGGAGGTTGGCGTTGGGCTGGGCCAGGACTGGGGCCGAAGAAAAGTGGGACCTGAGGTCGAGGAACGCGGCCTCGGCCGCGGGGGTCCATTTGAAGGCCACTGCGGTGGAGGTAAGGGCTGAGAGGGGAGCAGCGATGCGACTGAAGTTACGGATGAAGCGCCGGTAGAAGTTTGCAAACCAGAGGAACCGTTGGAGCTGCTTCCTATTGGCTGGGGTTGGCCACTCCACCACGGCGGCCACCTTCTTGGGGTCCATCTCCAGCCTCCCTCGGCCAATGATGAACCCTAGGAAGGAAATGGATGGAACATGGAAGACACACTTCTCGGCCTTAACAAACAGACGGTTTTCCAGGAGGCGGAGGTGGTCGGAGAGGGATTTGGAGAAAATCAAGATGTCGTCGAGGTAAACAAAGACAAAGGAGTTGAGCATGTCCCGGAGGACATCGTTAATTAGGGCCTGGAAGACCGCTGGGGCATTTGACAGCCCAAAGGGCATAACAAGGTACTCAAGTGTCCGAGCGGGGTGTTGAATGCGGTCTTCCACTCGTCCCCTTCGCGGATGCGGACCAGGTCGTAAGCGTTGCGGAGGTCGAGCTTGGAAAAGTGGGTGGCACCCTGGATGGGGACGAAGACTGAATCCATCAGGGGCAAGGGGTACTTGTCTTTGATCGTGATGTCGTGCAGTCCCCTGAAATCAATGCAAGGACGGAGGGTCTTGTCCTTCTTTGCAACAAAGAAGAACCCTGCGGCTAGCGGAGAAGACGAGGGGCGAATAATCCCGGCAGCGAGAGAGTCGCGGATGTAAGTCTCCATGGCCTCCTGTTCGGGCCGGGAGACATTATACAGGGGACTGCAGGGGAGGGGGGCGCCTGGCAGGAGGTTGATTGCGCAGTCGTAGGGGCGATGAGGTGGTAAGGATAGCGCCTCCTGCTTGCTGAAGACCGGGGCCAGGTCCAGATATTGCGATGGAACCGAGGGCAGGTCAGGGCTCTTGGGGACCCCTGGCGGCGCGCCCGGTGGTGGGGTTGAGGCCGAGCGGAGGAAGTGGGCATGACAGTGTGTGCTCCAGGAGCTAACGCTGCCGGAGCGCCAGTCCATCTGAGGGTTGTGGGTCTGGAGCCAGGGGTACCCCAGAACCACGGGGTTCAGTGGGGAATCAATAAGGAAGAACCTTAAAGACTCACGGTGGTTGCCTGAAAGAAGCAGCTTGAGGGGAGCTGTCTGGTGGGTAATCCGGGTCCGATGTGACCC
Source organism: Zeus faber (assembly GCF_960531495.2). Lineage (NCBI taxonomy): Eukaryota > Metazoa > Chordata > Actinopteri > Zeiformes > Zeidae > Zeus > Zeus faber. The sequence goes on from NC_137210.1 coordinate 1,642,656, forward strand.
GTTCAGCCCCTTGACCTCGAGCGGTGCGGGGAGAGGGACGGGTAGCTGGCGTGCTAGTCCCTGGTCGAGAAAACCCGCATCCGCCCCGGAATCTATGAGAGCGGAGGAAGAGCGTGTTATATCTCCCTACGAGAGGGTAGCTGGGAGCAGCGGACGGGAGAGAGGGTTGGCGCTGGAGCGACCGGAACGTAACCCAACCGAGGAGTCGCCCTCTCGTGGCCGGACCGGGCAGGTGGCTCGGAGGTGTCCCAGCCGGCCGCAATACAGACAGGCGCCGGTCTGTATGCTACGTGATCCGGGAGCGACCAAGTTGCATTGGCTCGGCATCGGAGAGAGTCGGGGGACTTGTGAGGCGCCCAAGAGTAGCGGGCGCTGGAGACCGGGGCGTGACCGCCCAGGTGGGAGGCATGGACTGGAGGCTCGCCCCCTCCCTCTCACGCTGGCGTTCCCGTAGCCGGTTGTCCAGGCGGATTGCGGTCTCTACTAATTGGTCCAGGTCAGTGGGCTTGTCCCACCGCGCCAACTCGTCCCGCAACTCGTCGTTCAGGGCACGCTGAAACACGTCCTGCAGGGCTCCGTCATTCCAGCCGCTTTCCGCGGCTAGAGTCCGGAACTCGACGACGAGGGAGGCGACGCTACGGGAACCCTGGCGGAGGGAGAGGAGTCTTCTGGCCGCCTCCTTGCCGCAAACTGAACTCTGTTGGAAGACAGAGAACAGATCGTAGGAGAGACTCACGGGGCCCCCTGACTCCAAACCGTGGAACCCCAGCCGAGAGCCGCCTCTCTCAGGCAGGAGATGAGGAAAGCGATGCGGGCACTATTGGAGGCGTACGATGACGGCCGCTGTTGGAAAACCACCGCGCACTGCACAAGGAAGGCGCGGCAGGTGCCAAAATCGCCGTCGTAAGGCGCTGGAGCCGGAACGTGGGGCTCAGGGGGGACGAGAGAGGCGCTGGGAGCCCTGGTGGGGGACGGAGGGCGGGTCGGAGGAGCAGGGGGGGCCACGGGGGCCGGAGGACCTTGCAGGCTGCTGACGGCCGCCGAGATGGTCCGGAGGTGTTCCGCGATGTCCCGGAGGGCCTGGTCATGATGCCCAAGCAACACTCTTTGGTCCCGGAGTGCGCGGCGGAGCCCTTCTGTGTCGGCTGGGTCCATGTTTTCCTGGCCACCCTCCTGACACCCTCTTCCTGAAAAATGTATTCACAACAGCCAATTCCATCTTTTTGGCAAAATCTACCCCATCTGTCCTTCCACATTCCTCTCCCTGACACCATACCTACCCATCACCTTCTCATCATCTATGTCTCTGATCCCTTCGCCAACATGCCCATTGAGATCTGCTCCAACGACCAATCTCTCTCCCCTGGGGAGAGATGCACTCATGGAGCATTTAAGCTTTTTTTCTGACCAGGTTTGTTGATATCCTGGTTTATTGGAACACTGTTAAAAGCAAGAAAGCTGCCTGAAAATTTTACTGTTTACAACTTTGCCTACAAAGCATCTTCAAGGCTTAACTTTTGTTCACAGCACTTCAAAAGTATTCCGTTTTAATTCATGATGACATAAGATAGAACAATTCTAAGAATTTCCTTTATAGTAATATGTTTTGTAAACTAATTTGACCTTTCAAAGTAATAAATGAATGTCTGAGGTGTGCGATTTCCTTAATAGTGCTGTAATGTTCTCCACAGAATATAGAGACGTCAGATCCTGGGGCGACTCATGTCAAAATTTGAGCTTCCACTCTTTCAAACACCACTTGACCTGGATTTCATGGAGTTGTTTGTCGGCAGGAGCTGTACCTCCTGCAAGCACTCTCAAGAAATGTTGACATACCCCGAGGAATAATCCAAGCGCTTCAGGAGGTCTTTGGACTTATCAGGTAACATTTAGATTCAACAGCCCCAGATACAGCAGTGGGATCATTAATTGGTCTGTGAGGACTTATTAGATTTGAAGTTGTAAGATAGTAGTTGGCTGATATGTTGCAGACAAACCTCTCGGTGCCCTGCATTGCAAAACTGCTTTGTGTTTCAATCTGCACAATCTGAATGAGGGAATTTTCTTATCTGTTTCTGAACTTTATAGCTCCATCAGTGATGATGAGTTGGATAACATGGTGACAACCATTAACATGAGATGCCCACTGATGGCTACCAGACGGTCAGAGGAAGGCTGCTGTCCATGGGTATTTGTGTGCTATGGGCAACAACGGCTGCCTCAAGTGCACTCAGTTGGCCTCCTCTCCAGATTGGCCAGTCTGGGCTGTGTTGCTAGAAGAACCTATCCTATGCGAGGGCCCCTCTTGTTTATGCATGTGGACACAAACCACAAATTGATACCAACCAAAAATATTGATATTGCAAATTGATTGATTGATATTTTTTATTGCGTTTTTGGAGATTAAGAACTATTCTGTTTTTAATGTTCCAGTTTAGGTGGCTCAATGCCAGAGTGCCATTACAGTTTGTTCTTTGGTTTCCAAGATTCAACAGTGTCATCTTTGGGTGGAGTGGATGGGTAGAAGAGGAAGAAGAAGAAGAACCTTTATTCATCACACGGCACACACACCACAACACATGCATTCATGCAGTGACGGTGACCAACACACACACATGCTTTGAATGGTGGCCGGTGAAATTAGTTCTGTGCTTTTGACCCATCCTGGCTTGTCCTTCCACTGGGCGGCAGCCAGGAGCAGTGGGCAGCATACAGTGCCCGTGGACCAGTTACCAATGTCCATTGCTGGTCAGACGACGTTGTTCTGCATATTTTTGGTGGGGGTCCTTACTGACCTTACATGGAGGAAACCCCATGTATATTCATGCCCATCCCCATATTCGAGGAAGGTAAGAATGCATTTAACTTGAGTGGACACACATTTTAAGCAACCTTGTAATTTTTAGGATGAGTTTTCTGCCAGCCACTTGATATCACAATACAGGGCCTAATTCTGTATCCTTCATTTATGGAATTTGGTCCAAATGGAGCCAGTTTATGGAAGAACAAGCAAGTACGCTAGTGAAAGTAGACATTGTAATCCCAAAATGGATTTTATTTTAATTAAAAAGTTTAAATCTACATGTATCAATATCATCTTCCTCATTTATATGGCAAAAATATAAATACAATATAATTGCCATTATAAAGTACAGATTCCAATTTTCCAAATGAATCGTAGGGCTGGTTATTAACTTTTATGATACTTTTAGCCTGAAAATTTTCTCTTAATGGACGGGATCAATTTATGGGTTCGAACCAATCATGTTAGACTTATGCCGTCTCCTGTTCACTTCGCTAGGCAAAAAGGGAAAGGGCCTCAGACGTCATTCTGATGGTTTTGGAATAGCCATCTTGTGGCCAACATGGTGTTCTGCAGCTCATAAAGGATTTTTGGTGTCAAGGACCCCTCATTGCCTATTCTTTCTGCACAAGTATTGCAAGTCATTATTGGCCATGTTTGCTTATTTCTATTTCACCAGAACCTCTTTAATCTATGCTTAATTTTTTATTTTTTTTATTTTTTCACAATACATGTTGAGCCGGCCAGAGGACCTGACCCGTGTCCGAACCCAGGACCCATGCATGGGCTTTGGTGGTGGCGTCACAGATGGTGGTTCGTTGTGTGCATGGCGATATTCACATGTATCCGATGTGCTCTGCGTGTCCGAAGTGCCAGTTAGTCAACCCTCCGGCTATGCCAAGAGCGCCATTGAGGACACTCCCCCTAGTCAAGGTCCCATTCAAAAGACTCAGTACGGATCTCACTGGGCCGTTATACCGCAGAGTGGTAATCGTTTTGTGTTAGTCCTAGTAGATTATGCAACCTGGTACCCCAAAGCAGTGCCCCTGCGCAGTTTTACGGCCAAAGGTGTGGTGCAGGCGCTGTTTCAGGCCATCTCCCGAATCAGGATTCCGAAGGAAATCCTGACCAACAGGGGCACAACTTTTATGTCACATACAGTTCGGGAACTTTACAAGTTACTGGGCATCCGCTCAATTCGGACCAGCGTTTACCATCCCCAAACTGACAGCCTGGTGGAGCGCTTTAATAAAACAATGAAAATCATGATTCAAAAGTTCAGTCATGAACCCTAACCCTAACTGTTTTACGGAGATAAAGATTACAATAAAGTAGTCTCTATTCAAACTAATACTGTATATGCAATAACTTGCCCACATGAGAATGGTTGGAAAATGGCCAAGTGTCTATCTTGTGTCTAACATTTATAATGGAGATCAGCCTTATGGTAGAAGACACATTGTTGTTTAATTCTTCAGAGACTGAGCATGAATCATACATGACATATACAGTGCCACTCAACAGTTTGGACACACCTACTAAGAGAAGGACTTTTCATTATGCTTTACTATTTTCACATTTTAGAATAAAGAATATATGAAAACTATGAAATAGGGTGGATTTAAATTTTTTTCTATTAATATTATTCTCAACAGGTTTTTTTCTGGGTAGTAACATTCTCTTCTCCTCTTGAACATAGACATGAATTATACATATGTGATGTTGCTGTCAAGGCACACTGCATTATTTAAAACCTTGTCAAATTAAGTGTAATAAAGACTGGTTTGACAGAAATCAGAATCAGTATTATTGGCCAAGTATGTGTACAGCTGCCTGCACAGGCGCTTCTCGGTGATTATGCACATTTTAGTATTTTTATCCATTTTATATCACTATGTCCGCCAAATACTCATCGGCAGTGATCTTCTATGGCCACGATGCACTCATGGATATAAAAATTTCCTGAAAGATCAACTTTGGGACTTTTTATCTGTGGATCCGAGTGGCCCCTGGAGATTTTATGCACCAACACTTTCTACAACAACAACAACAACGAGCTGCTGTTCCACGGCACTGCGGTAAACGGGGTGGCATTCGGGGAACAATGAGAACGCAACCTTACCGTCCATCTCTGCCAAACATCATTCTTGCTAATGTCCAGTCCCTGGAGAACAAGATGGATGTCCTTCGAGCGGAGATTACATTCCAATGGGATACGAGAAACTTGCGTTCTCCACCTGATGGAGACATGGCTGAACCTGCTGGTGCCGGATAAAACCATTCGTCCAACTGAGTCCTTCTCCGTGTTCCGCGCTGACAGGTCGGAGGAGTCGGGAAAATCCAAGAGTGGAGGCATCTGCCTCATGATAAACAGCCGCTGGTGTAACCCCAACAACATCAAGACTCTCTCTCGCTCCTGCTTGCTGAAGATTGAACAGCTGTCTGTCTCATGACGTCTGTTCTACCTCCTAATTCAGCACGGTCATCATCACAGCAGTTTATATTCCACCTGGCTGTGGCTGTGATGGTGGCTGGGGACTATAACAAGGTGTACCTTAAAAAAAGTTCTGCCTAATTTTCACCAACACATCACGTGTGCCATCAGGACTGACTGGGACATGTTCCAATCAAGTTCCAGTGACGTCAGCACAGAACACCGGGAAAGCTGCGGGCCCAGATGGCATATCTGGCTGAGTACTGGAGACTTGTGTTAACCAGCTAGCCCCGGTGTTCACTAGGATATTCAACGCCTCCCTGGCCGAGTCGGTGGTCCCATCCTGCTTCAAGAGGTCCATCATCATTCCTGTCCCGAAAAATCACCTCTCCTATATATGTATATGTATGTGACAAATAACCTCTTGAATCTTGAATCTTGAATCAGAATACACATACTGTACAGCTAAAACAACAAGGACAACAAATGTCCAGTACTATATACAGAATATATATAAAATGTATACCTTTATTTATTTATTTATTTACATATATATATATATATATATATATATATATATATATGTCCCACCACAGCAAAAGCTGCCATCTCGCACATTTCTAAAATTGCCCGGAGCAGCCAAATAAGTTGAAAAAACCTTTCTTGAAGGAAAATTAGATTAGATTTTTTGTGGGTTTTTTTTTTTGTGTTTTGTTATTTTATCAGTCAATGTATTTTCAAAACTGAGTTTGATTTATAAGTAGTAGAAAAATCTTAAACCGTGGAGTTAAATATTCCTGTTAGATTACATGGGGAAACACAGTTCACTTACCGAGACACGGAACCGCGCTGAATAATGCCGATTGATAGTTTCCGTTAAAGCCATCGTCCAGGAGAAGATCATTCATCCATATTCCATGTGATATGAAGTCACAATCTGAAACCGTTTTGATAGAATTCAATCTTTAAATCATACTACTCTCACACACAGAGCCACTGTTGTGAAACGGCAAAGAAGAAAAACCCTTCGCGTCATGCACCTACGTCACTTCCGTAAACAAACGGATAAAGCGCAGCAAGGGGGTGTTTCGGTCTCACTTGTCTGTGAAAACTTTCTTTTCCGTATCGTTATGGATTATGCGAAGCGGCTGGCGGAAGCTCTAAATCATATTTCGGACCTTATTCTGACCTTTGCAATAGATACAAGTCAGTGTTAGCGGCGTGTACTGGACTTCATTTTCCGCGATGATAGTCAGTTCTCTGAAGACGGTGAACGACAGTGATGCTGAATCTGATGTTACTCCGGACTTGGAGAACATTTCAAACAGCTGATTTCAAACTTAATGTGACGATGAAACTATATTTTCAAGAACCACGGTGGAGACCGACGATCCCGTTGTTGTTACAACGGAAGAAGTTGATGGCGTGGTAAAATCCGTTGAGGTTGGTGACAGATTTTCAGATTTCAGATTTTCTGAGACTCATAATATTGATAGACTCTACATTTTGTTGTGTTGTCCGTACTTTTAAAGTCCAAAAAAATTCATTCCACTTTTATAAAACATGTATACTTACTGTTCCTACTGATCTTACTGTTAAATAAAAGCTTTTTCTAAAAACAAAATTAGTTGTGTGTTATTGAGCTGTTCGTGATTGACCCATTCAGCAGTATGTTAATTAGCCATGAGTCTTTTTTTGTCCGCCAACTTCATTTGCATTCCGGGAGCTGGCTGAATGAACCTGGTGTGGGTAAAACTTTGGAGGTGATTATCTCAGAAACAGAGTTTGCCACACACTTGTCATTAACAAGTCATAGCTTTAAAAATATTTGCTTGATTTACACAAGTGACACCTTGTTTCGGAGCTCTGATTCTCCACTTTCAAATGATGCGAAAAACTCGAAAGCCTCCAAATGACCCTAAAGTACGCGGTGTGTCATATATATATATATATATATATATATATATACAGTATACAGTATTTATATATAAATAAATGGAATTTGTAATAAGACAAATTTCATTGTTATTTTTTATATATGTATACTTTTTATATATTTTCATACCTGTAAATAACCTGGTAGTAGTTAAATGTTTATGTTTACCATTGTTCAGCTTTGTTGTTCTTGTTTTTTTTAGCTGTATGTCTATTCTGTGTACAGTGAGAGCAAGGGGAAAAAAACAGTCAAATTCCAATCAAATTCCAAATTGGCCAACAAAGCTGATTCTGATTCAGATTTCTGTCAAACCATAATTCAACAAGGTTTTCAATATATCTACTCTATGCACGACCAAACTCCCTACTATTAATAACAGCCTGCATTATAATTCTCACAAACTCTGGATATCAGCTGAGGTGCTGTGTCGGAAATGTTATAGAGTTGGAGCATGCATTGACTACAGGAAACTATGGTGTGTGTATAATAATGCACTCCGCAATTCTGGTCAAATTCAATTGGTATCCTAAATCTCTCGGGACATGTCCAGTAAGCCAGGAGGCAACTGACAGTAATATGTGTTTCTCCTTCATCTCATCACCATCTCTCTCCCATGTCCATGCTCAAGATCACTCTGTTTTCTGCACAGTGGTCTGCCTCTCTTCTCCAACAAAGCTCTTTTCTTTCTCCGAAACAAGTTGGCAATTTCAAAATAAATTCACAGAAATGCAGATCTTCACCATATACAAAATCTATTATTATTTTTAAATGCTATTTTTGAGGTATATGGGTATTTTCAAGAAGAGAACCAATTTAGGCATTCCTGATTCATGTTGTCATTGTTTCATTCTCAAGACAGAACTATCTGAGCCCCACATGATTAAAAGTTCTATCTTTAAATAGATTGACACAAACACAAGAGTAAGACACTGATACAAAGTTGCCAATGAGGGGGGAACACAGACAGATTTAATTTGTGTCATTATCGGACTGAAAAGAAAAAGGATTCTTTACGTAATACTCAAAGATGCAAATAGGTTTGTAAAATGTCAGGGCAGTAGTATCACCTTCATCTTTAATGCCCTGGACAAAATCTTGCAAGAATTTCACAATCTTTGATTCCCTATGTTATCATGCTATCCCCTATGCTATCCCCTCAGTGAGCCCAGCTCACAGAAGATTGGAGACATGGATCCCATCAGGAATTCAGCATCCAGCTTAGGGTGAGGAAAAAATGAATGCTTTTTGCTCAATATTACATGAGCTTTAAGTTTGAGATTAATTGAGAATCCACTAATGACATAATACTGACCTTTTTCAGGAACAAACAGCTGCCGGAAGTCATGTGGTACAATCATCTTACACAAGCCATATAGCTTCATGACAAAGCATAGCTTCATGACAAAGCATATCTGCAAGATAATAGCCCTATAATTCAGTAACTGATATAACATTGAAAAGGGGAGAAACTGGATGTGAGCAGCAAACAACTATATATACATATACAGTATATATACAGTATACTGTATATATACTGTATATATATAAAAAGGATGAAAAGGACATTAAAAAAATCACTTGAAAATGCACATACTTTATTATTACTTCCTTCCCCTCCTGTGTTACAGGACCACTGCACACGCTCAACATTTGCAATTGGAAAAAGAGTAGTCAGTCAGCCAAACAACACAAAACTAACTTCATGCAATATTAATGAGCATCTGAGCAGAAGGAAGACAAAACCTCTTCCATAAGCTGTCTGAGTTCTGGATCAGTCGCATCATCTTTGGAAATAGTCTCTTTGTCAGTCTCCCCAATGGAGATGTAGCCATAGCACCACTCTGGGAAAAACTCAAGTGGAGAACAACCTTGTGTAATGCTGACAGCAATCATCTCTCCAGCCCTCCTGTAGTAATATGGTGTGATTAGTGCATAGACAATAACAAATAATGTACACATGAATGTGATATTGCAGAACACAATTCAACATACTTGAAATCTTCTTTATGGTTGTCTGTAATTGAATACTTGTGGGGTTTCTCTGTACTTCGTCCCCGAAAGAACTTGGCTTCTACACCAACATCAAGAACCTCAAACCCCACATTTTGTATATTTGAATGTACAGCACACATAATGTAAAGCTCGTAACCTGTTTTAGATTGCATGCAACCAGAGAATGGCCACACACCATATGGCATGTTTTCATCAAATACAGTAAGAAGAAGAGGTAAACATACCAGTTAAGAACTCTTTCCTGAGAGCCCCATCATCAATTCTAGATTCTCCAATGAAAGACACTTTGTGGAGAAGATATCATTTGACACCTCCAATGCTTGTAAAACAAATTTTGAAAATCACTGTGGTGTCCACTCATCCACTACGTGTGTGGATGGCTTAAGCAAGACTTGATGGAAAAAATTTAAAGTCATTTAGACTGTTAGGAAAAAGGGAAATCAGTAATATAAGTTTCTGGAGTGACAAGTAAAAAAAGCATGAAAGCTGTTTAGATGTACCTGTTAGTCTCTCCCTTTCAGCTCTTCTTCACTAGCATGTTTTTCCTCCCTGTCCAAATCGATTATGTATGTGTCTTGCAATGTACTGGAAGGTGACATGCCTTCATCAATGGAATCCCAAATTATGGTTAACAATCTTCAACACTATGCAAGAATAAATTAAGTGAATATAGAATGTGTTAGATGTGCATAACAGGTGAAAAACCTCTCCACAGGTGCTGGCACATACTTTAACAAAATACTCAGGAAACAACTTGGAGCACAAAGGACAGGCCACCTTTATAATAACAGAAAGCAGAGCAAATTTTAATGTGGAATGGTCAGACGCAAAATGTCTCTCATCTGCAATAATGTAATTGACCAGCAATACATTGTTATTACTGTGGCAGTTTTGCCTACCACAGGGTCTCTCCAGGGACCTCTGGCACAGAGAAACAGACGATGGGGTTGTAGACACACCAGTTTATTGTAGAGTTTGGGCTGGGTGGAATTAGCCCAGGAGCAGATGGAGATGTGTCATGACAGGGCTCCTCTCCTGAGTGTGTGTGGGGATGGGGTTTTACCTGTGGCTCTTTAGACCAGCCAACGAGAAACAGGTACAGTATGCAGCCACTCTGATCCTGGTTCCTCAATTACCTAGACCCAGGTGGGGCTGCTCAAACCACACCATCCCGACATCACATACCCCCGACACCAAACTGAGGCCAGGAAGAATACCTGGCTGAATCCTACTCAACCCCACTAAGCAGAGAACAAAAATGAAAAAAAAGCCTAAAATACAGACTCTGACCCAGGGTTGCTACACTTAAAATAAATAAAACACCAGACTTTAAACAGGGTTCCCATACCTTAAACCAACCTGGTTCCCCGGAATGGCACAGTCCACCGGCTTCATTCCCCCAGGGCAACGACAGACTACCCCCTCCTCCCTTCCAGCGCGTGGGGCCTTGGGCTGCTGTGCTGGCTGGTGAAGGCGTGGCCGGAATTGGCTGTTGCGGGGTTACAGTATTGCACAGGGATGTAGTTCCACTGTGGGTGAGATGCAGAGTGACGTAGCCACCTTTTGGTCCTTGCATACGTGCATGTTCAGTGTGTTTATGGCCCTGGGAAAGAAGCTGTCGTTGAGTCTGTTGGTCCGTGCTCTGAGGGCCTTATAGTGCCTGCCAGAGGGCAACAGGTCAAACAAGTGGTGTCCAGGATATGAGGAGTACTTGATGTTTTTGGCCTTACAGAGGTAGTAGGAGCAGGCGATGTCTTCCAGGGGAGGCAGAGAGCTGCCGGTGATTTTCTGAGCTGTGTTGATGATTCTCTGGAGAGCACTCTTGTCTGCTGCTGAGAAGCCGGCATACCACACCGAGATGCAGTAAACCAGTATGCTCTCGATGGTGGAACGATAAAAGGCCACCAGCAGCTGTTCTTCCAGGTTATTCTTCCTGAGCACCCTCGGGAAGTGTAGATGCTGCTGTGCCTTTTTAACCACCGCCATGGTATTGGTAGACCAGGAGAGATCTTCAGAGATGTGGCTTCCCAGGAATTTGAAGGTGTGAACCCTCTCCACACACTCCCCGTTGATGTAAAGTGGGGCCCATTCGGCCCTGTGCCTCCTGAAATGTACAATGAGTTGTTTTTTTTTGTGGTGTTCAATGTCAGGTCGTTTACTGAACACTACACCTGCAGTTTCTGGCCCTCATCTCTGTAGGCCCACTCCTGAGATGAGTCTGACTACTGTGGTATCATCTGCAAATTTGATGATGGTGTTGGTGGTTTGGATTGCTGTGCAGTCGTATGTGTACAGAGAGTAGAGAAGTGAACTTAGCACGCAGCCTTGTGGAGAGCAGCTGCTGTTCCGTAAGGGTGGAGGAGAGGTGGGGGCCTAGTTTTTCAGTTTGACGGCGGTATGTGAGGAAGTTCTTTATCTGGGTGCAGGTGGGGGAGGGGAGGCCGAGGTCAAGCAGTTTGTCAACCAGAATGTCCCGGATTATTGTGTTGAATGCGGAGCTGTAGTCTATGAAGAACATTCTTACATAGTTACCTTTATGTTCCAAGGGGCTCAGCGCGGTGTGTAGGGCTATGGTGATGGTGTCATCTGTGGACCTGTTTGCTCTGTATACAAACTGATGTGGGTCAAAGGTGGGAGGGGGGCTGGCTTTGATGTACTGAGAGTCCAGTCTCTCAAAGCACTTCATAATAACTGGTGTGAGTGCGACTGGCCTGTAGTCGTTTAAGCTGTCGGTGGCTGCCTTCTTTGGAACAGGGATGATCGTGGCTGGTTTTTTTTTTTGTTTGTTTATTTTACCTGTGGTGTCAGCATGCTGGGCATACAACACAGAATATTTGTATGCCTTTGCATCTAGGACAGAGTTAGTCTGCAGGTGGAGTTCAAGTTCTCAACCTGCAATGAAGCTCTTTATTAATTCATAAATCATCAAGAACTGCTGCAATAACTCTGTCTGTGGATGCCCTGTAGAATGACAAGAGCACAGTTTTTGGTTATGGAGAGCCACCACCAACCCCCCCCTTCGGAGAACTATTTAGCATGTTTGGCAGGTGTGGTGGTGTGTGCATGCGTGATGTGACTGCCTGTAATTGTTTGTGTGTGTGTGTGTGTGTGTGTGTGTGTGTGTGTGTGTGTGTGTGTGTGTGTGTGTGTGTGTGTGTAAGATGTTCACCGGTGAGTGTACATGACTTATCCCCACTGGTACTGGTGTAGAAGGTCAGTATTGTGTTGCGGCGCCTTCAAGCAGCAGAAAGGGCCACGAAGCCCCCCGAACTCCGTAGCCCTGTAGACACCCTACGGCTGCAGGAGAGCCCCTAGTACCCTGCACAGCGACCACAGAAGACTCCCGTGCCCCAAGAGAAGCCAGATGGCCGTGGCGCAACCCCCACGCCCACCCCCGAGGAGCATTACCCAGTACCAAGGAGCACGAGGAGACCCCGCACCCCAGGGGCGCACACATACAACCAACCCACAGGTGCAGGCACAAGACGCAGCCGCAGGCACAAAACCCGGGCTGCAGGCGCAAGGCAGGGACCGCAGGCCCGGATCCCGGCCCCATGGCGATAGACCGACACCCCGCCCGAGCCGCCCGCCCCTCAGGCGAGCCGGCAGGACTCCCATTCCCGCCCACGGCCTGCGCAAGGGTGAGGCCCACCAGCCGCCCCACCCGGCGTGAGTGCCAAGTGCCCATACACGTAGAAGCGTGGCACCTTGATGTTACCACTGCTGATGCCAGCAGGCCGCCAGATATACAGGCCCTCCACCACCCCCAGCACCCGGGGGTGGCGCTTGCACCCCGCCCATCCCGCAAGCCCTCAGTCTATTGTGGGGTGTTTGTGCTGAGTATGAGTTTTGGCACTGGGAGAGATAGGAGAATCGAGACCGGATCGATCCAGGGGCGCAGCAGGCCGGGAGCAACGATCGTGGCTGTTTTTAGGCAGGGCAGAATGGTGGCTTTTGTCAGGGAGAGGTTTAATATCTTTGAGAAGAGCCCAACGAGCTGGTTAGCCCATACTTTGAGGACCTTACCGGGTACTCCGTCAGGGCCAGGGGCCTTTCTTGGATTCACTGACCTAAGCACCCGTTTCACTCCCTGTTCTTGTAGTGTCAGTGTGTGGGTGCTGGAGACCGATGAAGATGGGGGCAGTGAGTTGGGGATGGGCCTCGTTACCCCAAACCAGGCAAAGAAATGGTTCAGTTCCTCTGCCAGCGAGGTGTCATTGCTGACGGTGACGGGGTTTCTTCCCTTGTAATTTGTGATGTGCTGGATACCCTTCCACACCCTCCGTGGGTCATTTTTTGTGAGGGGGTCTTCAATTTTCCTCTTGTGGGCCTCTTTGGCACCTTCGAAGCCTCTCTTCAGGTTGGCGCTTGTAGTGCAGTACACGGCCCTGTCACCTGACTTGAAGGCGATGTTGTGGTTCTTGAAAGGTGTCTGAACTGCACTTGTCATTCAGGGTTTCTAATTTGGAAACACCCGCATCCGTTTCTCTGCAGTTACATTTTCTGTGCAGTTCTTTATGTCACACAAGATGGTTTTTGGATATCCCTCTAACTCCTGTTGCTCAAATACGTCCCATGCTGTTCAAATACGTCCCATGCAGAGAGCTCCCTCAGGCCAGGTTTTGATGTTTTTTTGTGCTTAGCTTTGTTTTCCTTCTGAGGGGAGTATATGCTGTGATGAGGAGCAGTGAGAGGTGATCTGATTGTCCTAGGTGAGGGAGGGGTGCGGCTCTGTAAGCTTGCTTTATGTTGGAATAGATTTGGTCGAGTGTGTTGTTGCCACTGGGAGAGCACTTCATATACTGGAGAAATTTAGGGAGTACTGTCTTTAAGCATGCTTGATTAAAGTCTTATGATGCGCACACCATCTGGATGAGCACGCTGTTGGTTGTTTATGCTAGTGAGTAAGTGGGAGAGAGCTGTGCTAATGTTAGCATCTGGTGGTATGTAAACAGCCATCACAATAACTACTGTTTGCTCTCGTGGTAAATAGAAGGGTCTTCATATGACTGATTTGGCTTCTAAGTCAGTGGAACAGTGACTCGCAATAATTCTGCTGTTGGTACACCAGTCATTGTGCACAGAGAAGCAAAGTCCTCCGCCTCTGTTCTTACCCGAGTCTACATTCCTGTCTTGCCTGAAGATTGTACAGTCTGCTAGCTGAACCACAGCGTGTGGAATTTGTGGGGTGAAGCCAGTTTTTCGTAATAATCATCACACAACAGTTTCAGTTGATGCAGTTTGCAGCGATCTGTAGTTCCATTTCATCCATTTTGTGAGTGATAGATCAAGCGTTGGTGAGGTATATACTCGATTATACTTGGCAATGGAGGTTTGTGTGGTTGTTTCCTTAGCCTAGCAAATTGGCACGACCGGCATTCCCGCTTCTGTAGTGTAATCCAATGTCGATTAAGTCCTGGCGACTATATCCATGGTTTGCTTGACAAAGTATGACTAACAACAACAAAAACACACAAATAAAGCACCAAACTGGAGAGCCCCACCCCCACAAGACAATTAACTTAACATTTATTTTGTGGAAGGAGGTTGTACATTGGAGCACACCTGGAGATGCGTATAATATAAAAGCTACACATGAGTGAGTTTACATTTCCAGGATTACTCAAAGCTAGACTCAGGAAGCCTAATCATAGAGAAATAAGTTCATAAATTATCATAAATAAGTTGCACACTTAAGTATTGTATGTTACACATTCCCATGACTCAATAAAAAAAGGGGGGGTAAAACTGCGGTAAACCATCAGTGACATTAATGAGCACATGTAAATCAGCATTTATTACAGAATTAGTAGATAGAGGATAGTCATTTTATTCAACTGCCGACATACCACAGAGTTGAATTGAGTATGGGAGATTCTCTCTTACCAGCAGCATTATGTAGAATCCAGGCCCCTTCCAGTGGTGCCATTTTGTGTCCATGAGTATCGCTGATATCTATGGGGAAAGGGAAACACAAATGTGCAGTTACCACTGAACCATCCCCCCATGTCATCTCTCTTCAGGTAGATTTGTTACAGGTACTGCTTCACTGGATTGAAAAACCACAGTAGCATCTCCACCCCTTTCCTTATTATTTCTTTCTGGAGTCATCTTACTTTGGAGTCATCAGCATACTCATAGTCCTCCTGGCGAGCCCCGTCTGGAGAAGGACCATCTCCATCTCTCAAATTTGGTGTTCACTCTGTGCATTTATTCATCAGAAAAAACTGGATAGGGGTTGGGCTGATAGCCCTTCTTTTGGGAGATGGGGTATAGCCTTTTCCAGATTTGAATAAGCCAGAAAAAGCACAGAAGAGTTTACAATGGAGGCATGTTATATGATACATCAATTCTGAATAAAAAAACTGATACAGATACAAACCAGACCATATTGTGCTCCACTGTATTTCCTGATGTACAAGGACAGCCAGTGGCCCTCTGCTGTTGCTGCCCCTGGGCTACCTGATGCTGCCTTGTCCCAGTCTGCTCCCTGTTGCCAAGGGCAGACCGCTGCTGTCCCTGTGTAGCAGGATGTCTGTTGCCTACTGCCACCTGCTCTCCCTGAACCTCTACTTCATCTGTGAAAACAACGCAAAACTGTCTATAAAACCCAAGGAGCTAAATATACTGAGCAAAACTTGGAGAAATAGTAAGTATTAGTAGTTAGTAATTATTAGTGAGTGAGTGCTACTTAAAAAGGTGCAGTGTTTAGAATTTGTGGTACGGACTTGCCAGAAGAATATAATAATATTCAGAAGTATGTTTTGATTAGTGTATGATCCCATGAAAATAAGAATACTTGTGTTGCCATTCCCTTAGAATGAGCCATTTGTATCTACATAAGGAGCAGGTACTATTCACGGAGGTCACAATGTTAGACTGCCATATTTTTACAGTAGCCCAGAACAGAAAAACCAAACACTGGCTCTAGAGAGGGCCTTTCACGTTTTTCGCAAGTTTGATGACTACTGTCTCTTCCACTGTCTTTTCCATGTTGCACTGACATGGGGAGGGGTATTCAGTTAGTTGCGATCTGAAAGCTCAGAGTGGCTAGATGCCCCTCAATTTTACACACTGCACCTGGCCTCATAAATGCAAGGGCCAGCCCTGATGTTATGTTTTATCGTTTTAAATGGCTGCACAGCAGTATGTAGCTTATGGGAATGACACACACTGCCATGCGTGCCATGTGTGCCAAGTCATCTCACCCAAGTTTCACAACATGCTTACAGTTTTCAGAAGATGGCTCAGCTTAGCCAAGGCTCTTCTTAACAAGGCAACAGCACGAGTGGTAGCATTTTGTAACTCTGCCTGTTATACAGACATAAATAAAATATAGTAGATTGACTTTAACTAGCTAATAACACAATGTAATGTATCATAATATCTTAATTGTCTGTCAAGCAAAGGATATTATACATTTTCATACATTTCATACATACATTATTATACGTATACAAGACATAACTCCCTGTGGTCGGCCTTGGATACATCCTGGGTACACGCTATTCTTAAAAAGGAAATGAAAGCGGGGAGTTATGCAGACTAAAAAAAGCTAGATGTACTAAGATTGTTCCAAAATCTTGGTAGTCCATCATGTTTTCTCTCCTCACCAGACATGACACGTAACTTTGTTGTTACGTGAACAGCATCAAATCACATTTTAAAAAATTTTCAGTTTTTTAACAGTGTGTTTTTTTTCATCTTACTTGTGAAAAGGCTTTAAAGAGTTAAAAGCAACAAAAAAATTAACAAAATAAGTGACCATTGGTCTGGCCGGCGCTTTCTGGGAGAGCTGGTGCCATCCTTTGGGGGCGATACTGATTTTGTTAAATCATGTCACGGACAAGCAGACCATTTTTTCCAATGTGACAAATTACAGCCATGATACACTCAAACAAAATATACGTCACAGTCGTGATCAGCAATCACACTTTTGGCAATAAGGGAGGGCCTTAGGAGCAACGCTCTCATAGTAATTCCGCGATCGCTCCTCTCTGACGGTACCAACTCTGCCCATGGGACACGACCCTATTGACAGTTTACCCAGAATGGCAGAATGGCTAGAGTCTGGTTGGGCTAAGACACTGATGTCTTTGCATCCTAGCAACGACCCTGTTGAAGTGCATCGTTAAAACATTTAAAGGTGTAGGCTTAAAGACTGGCATTTTTTACCTTAATTTGAAAATTGAAAGTATAGGGAATTGGGAAGAGGGAATATGTTATTTTGTTTTTGCACTGAAGGAGATTTACCTCCAAAAGCTCTTTTTATTCTAGAGGGGTTCAATAACTCTGCAATTCCTGCAGAGTGCTCTGCTGATGCTGTACAATCAAAAGGCTTTGTGGACCCTGTAGGCAACTAGAAGTCCATAGAGAGCAGCAAGGGTAAACCACAGACCCGGCAACGAAAAAAACCCCAGATTGTTTGTCTGAAATGACCAATACTGGAATGATGGCAGTTAAGTATTCATGAATTCAGCCATAGAGAAACAATTAATTAGTACAGCGTGTAATTATAATTCCTATGTTTGACAGATAGAATGGGATGGGTGGCTGCTGGAGAGGAGAGAGAGAGGTAGAGAGAGTTATTAACTTGTGTGCCAGCGCCTCTACACAGCGAATTCTGGCCTTTGGAGAAAACCTCTGGGGACTCCAATGAACTTAATTTGATTGTACATATGTGACCATGGAATAAACTCCCGCCTAGAGTTAAGGTATAGCAAAAAATGCTTTACCTTAACCCTAGGCGGGAATGAACACCAAAATAATTCACCACCAAGGACGTACCCTGAGCATGCTGGAGCACAGGTCTGGCAAAACAAAAAAGGAAAGAAACCCTAGAAATCGAACCACTTCATGTCCAACTTCAGATTTTCAAATCCCAGAAGTTTGCTGTGTACCGCACACCACTGGGGTGGAAGTCCAAGTTTAATCTCAGCTGTACAACAACTTAATGTGTTTGCGCTGGAAGATGAGGCAACGAAAGTTGAGAAGAAATGGAGAAAAATAAAATGATGACAAGATGGAAAATAACGTAATTTACTATTTTGCATAGGGACAAACATTTTATTCTCTGAAAACTTTATAAAGAGCAACTATCAGATTTTCTTTTTAATGAATTGGTGTCCGGACAGGATGTTTTAGCTTGTCTTCCCACTGGCTACGCTTCGGACGGTGTTAGAAGAGTCTTGCAATCAGTACACATGGCCTTGGCATCATTGTATATAGTAACAGGTCCTGTTAACGCTTCCACAAACATCTAACCTTTTAGACATTTTCAGGAGTGTCATTTGTGAGACTGATTTAGAAGTTAAAAATCCAGTTTTTACAAAATAATGTCCCATACCAACTCTTTGGACACAGGGACTTAAAGAGAGAGTTAAAAGGAACAACTTTTGGAACGAGGAGACCACATTTGCAACATTTAACATGCGCGCGAACGGCGGGGGGGTCGTGCACGCATATAACCTATTGTAATATGGCAAATGCGGTCTCCTTGTTCCAAAAGTGCAGGACTTATGATTTACAAGTAAAGTATCTACACAAAGCATCAGTTTTTGAACAGAATGGGACAGTCCATTAACTCAGTTGTGTTTAAAGATGTTGTTTCATACACGTAGGAAACAAACGAAAATAAATAGATCTAAAATAAAAAGACTAACTCCTGAAAAACGAATGAAAAACTCTGTTCCAATTCTTTGAGTGAGGTTTACATTTTTAATTTTCCATACAAGTAAGAAACTCAGGAAACAAAAATAATCAAAATCTTTCTCTTTGAGATTATATTATATATTGCAATATTATTATCACAAGATCCACATATAGAGCAGCACGCAAGTGAGGGGGGGGGCAGTGATATGTGCACAGTCGAACGCAGATCACGGGCGCCAGTGATTTGCGCTTCGCTGTGCTGCTCCGTTTGCCTAGAGCGGCGAAATGCCTATAACCGGAGCTGAGGGTCCATGTGCCTTTTCTTTTCTTTTTTTTCTTTTGAGCACCTGCCCCTTTTAAAGTTTCTGTCAGGGACTGTAGAGCGGGGCAGTGAGATCCGGAGTAGTTTATCAACAGCGCTGAGTTTCAGAAAGCGGTAAACTGCACTAACAATATTTCAATTCTCAGATTTTTTTGTCCGTCATCAATGTCAATAGACAATTTTATCGTTAACCTGCTCGGGCCTACAAAGCATTCTCCATGCACAAAGATCCACACAAAGGTAACTAACTGGAGCATGATAGAGACTTCATCAACACACGCCCATTCACTTGCTGTGAATGATCCAGACAATTACCTGCTCTGTTCACACATACCACTCTATCGGACATTACCCAAAGTTTGCACTAGGGTGCTGGCTGTGTAAAGTCTGAGTAATGTCCAGGTCAAAGGATTCAGACATTTGGGTTCACACATACAGCTTCTCCAGGTAATGTCCGGATAATTTCAGGTTTACAGTGCATGTGTGAAAGCAGCTTCTGCATGTTTAAGTTTTAGTAGTTTAGTAAAAAATTAGCATCTCTCGGCATCTCTTCTACATCCCAAGTTGCCGTTCACTGTAGTGCTAGCTCTGTCCTCCGACACCTGTGACATCACGTTCAAGTTTACAGGCAAGATAAACATCAGATATTAAGGTGGCCATGGTTCATTGCATTCCGAAAAATAGTCCAGCTGTAATTCTAAGACTAAAATTAAAAAAAAAGAAAATCATTTTTCATGGATTTCTCAGCTTTCAAATGATTATACAAATATTATTCATTATGCTTCCAGGTTAATTGATGATTATGATTCAGATGCAGAAGGACTCATGCTATAGTCCATCATTGTGGTGACCTTCCCTGTTCCCAATTAAAGATAAGAAGAATACTTATTGGAACTCCTTTGTCCCTGCTGTCATCACAGGAGCTTTCTAAATTTTGATATTTATTGTTAGGCAAAGTAATTGAGTACGCTGTACCTCTTTTTTTTTTTTTTTTAATTTCAAATCTTGGTTGGACCAATGTCATCGTACATTATTCAAAAATTGTCAAATATCGAACAATTTACTTCTGAGAAACTTACCACTCTGTTTCAGCTTCTCACTGTGCCTAAATGCAGTTCAATGGGACAAATGTATGAGCCCAAAAAAATAAATGTTAAACTCTCCTTTTCGAAAATGGGGTACTCGTATTATAATCAGACAGTCCTTATATGTGCTAGTAAGTAAAGATGTTTGAAAACTGCATTGAATCAGGATTTTGTGTGTTTTATTGACTCTTTTACACTTCCACAAAACAGCTGTTTTGGCTACTTCCATGCTAACGGAGGGATGAAAACACTGGCTTCTTAACTACTGGCAACATATTGGAGTCAACATTACTTTCAAGAAAATGTCTTGCATAATATAAAGCGAAAGCTTCCAGTGCCGTGGAGAAAAACCCACTCTTAGGTTCTTTAACAAATAGGCAGAACAAGTTGAATACACAGATAAGACTCTTTATTAAGCAATAACCGGTCTGAGTGAGGCCTGCACAGTACCCTGAAAACTTTTTGAAATGCAAAGTAATATATTATTTTCAAAGCATTGACTCCTCCTTGTCTTCCTATCTTCTGAGCTTACCATCATATGGAGATCATGACTTAGAAGCCTACTACCTCTGAGAGAGGGCACAGCTCGCTCACAGTGAGCCCCACACCCCTCTGGCTTTTCAGAGGACTCTGTTGAGACAGGCTTTCACTCTTATTTATATTGTCTGAATACATTGTTCATATTATGTCTCATTAAGTCATATCTTGTTCATATTAAATCTAAATGTTATATCTTGTCTTCGTGCAAACATATATTTCATGAGGTTGATTTGATACCCCAAACCTCTGCATTCCTTGTCTATAAGTGATTGATGGAAGGAGCCCTCTTCTTGATTCCACATCTGCTTCTAATTGTGGCATACTCAACACGAAGACATGTTTACTTTTTCATTGATTCCCTTAAAAATAAGCTTAAAATTACTACAGTAGCTTTTAATAGGCCAGTTTCTCTCATATATTACGACATCTTATTAAGTGTATTTGTATGTGACAAATAATCTCTTGAACTTGAACTTGAAACACCATGCATGGATGCTGGGCTATAAAAGCTCTTATATAATCTTGGGTTTATGAATGAAATTACCTATGTCCTACATGACTTTAATGTACTCCCGACAAGGTTTTAAGGCCATTGCTCTGGGTTAACATGGATTGGTAATGAGTGATTTACTGGTGTGAGTTCATAAAACACTTTTAAATTAAATCAAACGGTGTACATTGCTAGACATTTTCTCATCAGAATCAGAATCAGAATAGTCTTTATTGCCAAGTTTACACGAACAAGGGATTTGTGTTGGTGTTCGGTGCATACATGAAACATAAATGTAAAACAATAAGTAAAATATTACTGAAATATATATGCATATGTAAAATAAGTCTTTTTTTTTATATAAAGCTGTACAGTTGTGCAGGACTGTGCAAATGTTCAGTATAAAGTGTAACAGTATGTGCAATGTTCACGTAAAAAGTCCAGAGAATGAGGAATGCGCGTTAATGTAATGCATAGACATACTCATTCAGTTTAAGGCAAAGTGGGGGTGGGGGAGCTGGGCCTTGTTGATGAGGCCAGTTGCAGAGGGAAAGAAATTGTTTTTGTGGGGAGAGGTTTTGGCCTTGTTGGACAGCAGCCTCCTGCCAGAGGGAAGTGTTTCAAACAGTTTGTGTCTGGGGTGAAAGGGGTCAGCCACAATCTTACCTGCATGCCTCAGGGTCCTTGAGGCATACAGGTCCTGGAGAGATGACAGATTTCAGCCAATGACCTTCTCAGCAGAGCGAATGACAGGCTGCAGTCTGCTCTTGTCCTTGGTGGTTGCAGCAGCGTACCAGATGATGATGGAGGAGGTGATAACGGACTCAGTAATGGAGGTGTAGAAGTGCACCATCATCGTCTCCGGCAGGTTGAACTTTCTCAGCTGCCGCAGAAGTACGTCCTGATGGCGCTGATGTTCAGCTCCCACTTGAGGTCGTGGGAGATGATGGTTCCCAGGAAGCGGCAGGACTCCAGAGAGTCAACTAGGGAGTCAAACAGGGTGATAGGGGTGAGTGTGGCAGCGTTCTTCCTGAAGTACACAACCATCTCCACTGTCTTTACAGCGTTGAGCTCCAGTTTGTTCTGGCTGCACCAAGTCACCAGATGGTCAAGCTCCCACCTGTAGGCAGACTCATCCCCACCAGAGATGAACCCAGTGAGGGTGGTGTTGTCCACAAATTTGAGGAACTTGACAGACTGGTGGGTGGAGGTGCAGCTATTGGTGTACAGGGAGAAGAGCAGAGGAGAAAAAATGCAGCCTTGAGCGGAACCGGTGCAGAAGGTCCGGGAGTCAGAGAAGTGTTTTCCCAGCTTCACGTGTTGCTTCCTGTCAGACAGGAAGTCTGTGATCCACCTGCAGGTGGAGTCAGGCATGCTCAGCTGGAGGAGCTTGGCCTGCAGAAGAGCTGGGATTATTGTGTTAAAGACGGAGCTGAAATCCACAGACAGGATCCTGGCATAGGTTCCTGAGGAGTCCAGGTGCTGGAGGATGAAGGGGAGGGCCAAGTTTACTGCATCATCTACAGAGCTGTTGGCTCTGTAGGCATACTGCAGGGGGTCCAGGAGAGGGTGTGTGATGGATTTGAGTTGGGAAAGCACAAGGCGTTCAAAAGACTTAATCACCACAGAGGTCAGGGCGACAGGTCTGTAATCATTAAGTCCTGTAGTCCTTCTGCAGGCTGGTACATGGCATGTCTCCAGTGAGGTGTTGAAAATGTTTGTGAACACCGGAGTCAGCACAGTGCTTCAGTGTGGATGGAGAGTCTGGTCCAGCTGCTTCTGCCTCTCGAAGATCTGAAGAGTCGTCACTGAAGAGGTTAAGTCTCCTGCTGTGGTGGGGGAGGTGGAGCTGGAAGGCTGGGGCTGGTGGAAGGTGTCACTGGGGATGCAATCAAGACTGTCCCATTGCCTTTCAAAGTGACAGTAGAAGTTGTTCAGGTCGTTGGCCAGGCGTGAGTTGTTCAAGGAGTGAGGTGATTTTGGTTTGAGGTTTGGGATTTGTCTGAACCCTCTCCAGACAGAGGTAGAGTAATTGGCGGAAAACTGATGTTGGAGTCTCTTTGAGTACAGTCGTTTAGCAACTCACACCTCTTTTCCACTTTAAACATGTCTCTGTCCCTACTCCTAAACGCATCTTCCTTCTCTAACCATAGCTGTCTGAGTTTAGCTGTGAACCAGGGCTTGTCGTTGTGAAAACTCACCCTGGTACGTGATGGCATCAGCTTCTGTGAGGAGAGCTGTGGCTCTCCTCACAGAAGCTGATGTATGATGTCACAGCCTCTGTGTACTCATCCAGACTATTGGTAGCAGTCCTGAAAACGTCCCAGTCGGTACAGTCCAAGCACGCCTGGAGATCCTCCACAGCTTCACTGGTCCACTTCTTAGATGTCCTCACCCCAGGTTTACACAGCTTTAATTTCTGCCTGTATGCAGGGATCAGGTGGACAATGACGTGGTCAGAGTGTCCCAGTGCAGCTCGGGGACGGCATGATAGGCACTGCTTACTGTGGTGTAACAGTGGTCCAAAGTATTCTCCTCTATGGTGGGGCATTTAATAAACTGTATTTGGGGAGTTCATGGCTAATGTTTCCTTTGTTAGTCACCTAGGACAATAACTAGGGAGTCCACCCTATCTGGTCGGCGAGCATGCGCTGTGCGTTCTTCACGTTGGCTTGCGGTGGTATGTAAACACCGACCAGTATGAATGAAACAAACTCACGGGGAGAATAGAAGGGTTTGCAGTTTTGCAGAAAGATTCCAGATCGGGAGAACAGTGCTGTACGATCACTGTCACGTCTGTACACCAGCTACTGTTAGTGTAAAAACACAAACGTCCACCTTTTGTTTTGCTGATCGGAGAGTTCTGACGACCATACAAGGCGCCATCTTGGTGATTGTGTGGAATTTACAGTCCAGCTATGATCATACGGAAAAGACACCAAGAGGAAACCAATCAAGTAATTAAATAAGATGCCTTTATGTAAACATAAACATCTAGTCTTCACAGAATGGTAGAACCCCATTCGAGGGCCAGCTCTTCCTATAGGGGACACAGGCGGCCTTGGGCACCATCCCAAGGGGGGCGCAGTGAGGGAGCGACCAGGGCACAATTTGTGCACCTGTCTCTCTTTCCGAGTGTACCAACTGTCCCTACAGCACGCTAGCGCCAGTCGTGATTTCTCTGTCTCTTATTTAGCCTTTTGCAAGTGACCAATGTGTGATATTCATGTGTTTGTTATAGCTGTCGCGATTATTACATTTGAGCAGACCATGATCATTTGCGAACGAATCATTGCACTTTCCATATTGTACATATTGTACAGATGCTGCATTCCATAATGTATGTCTTTCAATTCAAATGCCATGGCATAGAGTGCTTCACAGTTCTGGGGAACACAATCCTGGAGATGGTTCACAGACAGTCCTGATTAATTTCTGTATGTTTACACATAGTTTGTAGTAATTACATTTACATTTACATTTAGTCATTTATCAGACGCTTTTATCCAAAGCGACTTACAAGGGAAAATAACATTCAAGCTACATTGCGACAGAGACATTAGTGTAACAATAAATACTGCTAGGTAGTGCTAAGTAATTGTAGGTTAGGAGAGGAGGTACTCACTGAAGAGCTGGGTCTTCAAGTGCTTCTTGAAGACAGAGAGGGAGGTCCCTGCTCTGGTCATTTTTGGCAGCTCGTTCCACCAACGTGGAACTACAAATGAGAATAGCCTGGATTGGCTGTATGGCCGGCAGAGCCAGGTGACGCTCATTTGACGAGCGCAGCATCCGGGGGGCAACATGTGCTCTTACAAGAGCATTTAAGTAGGCGGGAGCATTCCCAGCAATCACTCTGTAGGCCAGCATAAGAGACTTGAACTTGATGCGAGCGGCTACAGGTAACCAAGCGGCTACAGGTAACCGAGCGGCTACAGGTAACCAAGCGGCTACAGGTAACCAAGCGGCTACAGGTAACCAGTGGAGCTCGATCAGCAGCGGAGTGACATGTGCCCTCTTTGGCTGGTTGAACACCAGTCGCGCCGCCGCATTCTGTATCATCTGTAGTGGCTTCACCGCACAGGCCGGCAAGCCTGTTAAGAGGCCGTTGCAGTAGTCGAGAGGGGACATCACCAAGGTTTGTACCAGCAGTTGAGTGGCATATTTGGTCAGGTACGGCCTGACTTTTCGGATGTTGAGTAGTGCGAAGCGGCAGGACCGGGAGACGGCGGCAACATGGTCCGAGAATGTCAGTTGGTCATCAATAATGACACCAATATTCCTTGCAGCCTTGGTAGGAACAAGAGATAGAGAGTCGATTTTAATATCAATGTTGTGATAAATACCTTGTTTGGCCGGGAAGACCAGCAGTTCCGTTTTCTCCAGATTAAGTTGAAGATGATAATCCTTCATCCATGTGGATTGGAATTACTGTTGCATTCACTGATATGTCTGATATGTCATACTCATACATTATTATTTATTTTATTTATTATTTAAGATGCGTTTCCAGCATCATAGCTGTACATCCCATTTACTCTCACGGCAATGGAAATAAAACCCTAATTTTAACAATATTATTTTAGTTCATTACTGTTTCCACTAAACTTTATCGAGTACAATATGTACATATAAATGATTGGATGGAATAATATGGCTTTGAGCATGGGTGTCCAAACTACAGCCCGCCGGCCAACCGTGGCCGGCGGGCTGTAATTATCCTGCAGCAAATTAAAAAAATATAATGGAATATGGCCAGCACAGGAAACTTGCGCTTGACTGTATTGTACTTCATAGTTTAAACATTAGGTGGAGCTACTGTCTTGAACAAGGAAGCTTCTCCACAAAACAAGAGCAACCAAGGAGAAATTCTGCTGTGTTCCGGAAACACAGCTGTGCGGCAAATCAAAGACTTGTCACATAACTTAAAACAATAGGTGTCAGATAATGCTTGTGGTATTGATTTTTACTCGATTGCATGTGATGAGAGCACAGATGCCACAGACACCTCACAGCTGTTAATTTTTTTGCGGGGAGTTGACGATAACTTTTGCATTACGGAGGAGCTGCTTGATCTTAGGGGTCTAAAGGGCACAACAATGGGTAAGGACATTATCGAAGCTGTTTCAGATGCAATTGACAAGATGGGACTTAAATGGGACAAGCTGTGTGGAGTACAATGGCTGGAGCTCCAGCAATGACAGGTGAGCACAAAGAAATGGCCTCTATGGTGCGCGCCAGGGTGCAAGAGAATGGAGGTGAGGCTGTTAAAATGCACTGTATCATCCACCAAGAAGCCCTCTGTGCCAGGACAGTCCGGCTTGGCAATGTGATGAACACTGTTGTGAAAACTGAATATAATTTGAGCACAAGGGCTCTACCACAGAATTTCAAGCGTTCCTATCTGATGTTGATGCTGAATACGGGAACCTACTCTTCCATTCTGATATACGCTGGCATGGTTATGGCTCCATGCTGCAGCGGTTTAAATCACTGAGATCAGAAATCGGCCAGTTTTTGAAAGCAAAGGACTGACCTCTTCATGAGCTGAATGCCCCTCTATGGTTGGCAGACCTGGTTTTTTAGTTGATTTTAGTGATCATCTTAACACACTGAACAAGAGCCTACAAGGCAAAGATCAGCTTGTACCTCACATGAAAGCATTCTGAGTGAAGCTCCGTCTCTTTGAGACAACTTCAATTTTGCACACTTCCCCACACTGTCCGGAATAAAATTTGCATTTCCAAAGGCCAAGCTTTCTTCTAAAGAGGGGAAACATGTGTCTGTGATCACATCTCTCATGACTGCATTCAGTCAGCGCTTCCAAGATTTTTCCATCATTGAAAATTGAAATCAAGCTTTTCTTGACTCCCTTCCTGATGGATGCAGAAGAAGTGGAAGAGAGTCTGCAATTAGAACTTATCAAAATGCAGTGTGATAATCAGCTTCTTGCCCTACCGACTTCTACTGGAGCTTGGAAAAGGCCAAGTTTCTTCTGATGAGACGCCACGCAAAAAGAATGACGAGTGTGTTCAGCTCAACATACATATGTGAGCAAACATTTTCTCCGTTAACTCTGAACAAAAGCAGATTAAGAACCAAAATGACCGACAGCCATCTCTGTGATGTTCTTCGCATCTCAACCACCAAACTTACTCCTGACCTGCCAGCCATCCTTCAGTCCAAAGCGCAGCATCACTGCTCCGGCTGAGTGCAATGCTGTTCCCATTATAGGTGAGTTAAAAATATATTACACAGTATTCATATGTTAATAACCCCAATTACTTTTTTGCATAACAAGCTTGAAATATACCTGTGGTAGACCTCCCTGCTACACGCCACCCAAGTGACGTTTCCAGGGCCCTCTGGCACAGAGACACAGATGACGATGGGTTGTAGACATGAGTTTATTGCAGAGGCTAGGTGGAATTAGCCAGGAGCAGATGGAACATTAGTCCAACCAACGAGCATCAGGTGTTGCTGCTCAAACCATCTGTCCCCTCATGACATACCCCCAACACCAAACTAAGGCTAGGAAGAATTCCTGGCTGAAGCCTACCCCCACCACCACCACCACCACCACCACCAACAAGCAGAAAACAAAAATGTTTGAGGCAGACTTTGACACAGGGTTACTATACCTAAAGCTACAGACTCTGAAACAGGGTTCCCATACCTTCTACAAACAATTGTCCAAAAATAATTAACAGGTCCCTTTTCCAGAGGACCTAGGTCCCTGGAGCAACGCGATCAACCGGCCTCCTTCCACCAGGCGACGGCAGACTGTCCCGTCCTCCCTTCCAGAGCGTGGGACCTCGGGTTGCTGCGCTGTATATGTTGACGGTGTGGCCGGACATGGCTGCTTGGAGGGGTGGCCTGGCTGCTGGGCCACTGAATGGTCCCAGCGGTGGCTGCTGGGAGGAGGAGCTAGCTGCAGACGGTTACCCATGGTAGTTGCTATGGCTGCTTCTTCCCGGGTCCCCTGCCGGACCCTTGGGTGCTGCTGCTGCCAGTCAGGAGAGGGTTGGTGCTGGGGTCGCCCGTTGACCCGCTGGTGGCTCTGCGGTGTCTTTGGAAGGCCCCCTTGTGTCCCTTCCCCGTGCCGGAGTCCCTGTTCAGGTGTCACTGTGGTAGTTCCTCCTACACCCGCCACCCAACTGCCATTTTCATGGCCCTCAGACAGAAGACAGTGGGTTGGAGACATCAATTTATTGCAGAGAGGCGACTAAGTGGAATTAGCCAGGAGCAGACTGAACATGTCATGACAGGGCTCCTATCCTGAGTGTGTGTGGATGGGGTATTTAACCTGCCACTCGTTAGCCCAACAAATGAGCATCAGGTGTTGCTGCTCAAACCATCCCATCCACACACCATAATACCCATCCCCTTTTCCCCTTATTTTCCCCCCTTTATACAGGGCTGTGAAGGGGGATCACCATTCTGACTAAGAAGCAATCTAAGAATCTAAGAATTTGAGGCTGCTTTTTTGAGAATGTGCTGCCAACCATTTTTGGAACAAAATAAATGAAAAGTCATTAATGGTAAGCTGTGATTCAAGATTCAAGATTCAAGATTTTTATTTGTCACATACATATACATACTTCCATACATATATGCAGTGAAATGTAATGCAACGCACCCGGTGATAGCACACAATATGCCCTCGGAAAAAAAATAAAAATAAAATAAAATAAAAAGTAGAAAATTCCTTTCTAATAGACCGACTAACTGACTCCTAAAACGTAATACAGTAAGTGGAATACTTATAGAATAAGATAAAAAATATATAGAATAAAATACAATAAAAATAAATTGAAATAAAATGGAATAGGTTGAAGGAATATGCCTATGTATATACAGATATGTGAATTTAAAGTGGCATGTGAATTAAAGTGGCATGTGAATGTGAATAGTGTGAGGTAGTGTTTGGGATAATACAGCACAGTATACAACAGTACGGCGCAGCAATACGGCATCACGAACAACCCTGAATAGTGATACAGTATGCGGTACAGTATGCTACAATACAGTACAGTAGGTAGTGGAGCCTAGTGCATGGCTCAGTTAGGACCCCTGGTGAGGTCAGCATTGACAGTTCTAATGGCTTGCGGGAAAAAACTCCGTCTCAGTCTCTCTGCTCTCGCTGCGTGACTGCGGAGGCGCTTGCCTGACCGCAGCAGCTGAAACAGTCCGTTGTTGGGGTGATGAGGATCCTTCATGATCCTACGGGCTCTGCTACTACACCTCCTGGTGTATAACTCCTGCAAGGGGGGGAGGGTAGTTCCAGTGGTACGTTCAGCTGAACGCACCACCCTCTGCAGGGCCTGCCTGTCCTGGGCAGTACAGTTCGCAAACCAGGCAGTGATGTTGCCTGTCAGGATGCTCTCCACTGCTCCAGAGTAGAAGGACTTGAGGATCCTCACCGAGACCCGGAATTTCCTCAGCTGCCTGAGGTGGTAGAGACGCTGCCTCGCCTTTCTCACCAGAGTGTCTGTATGAACAGTCCATGTTAAGTCCTCTGTGATGTGGACTCCCAGATATCTGAAGCTGCTCACCCTATCGACAGAAGTCCCATTAATCCACAAGGGCGCGTGCGTCCTCGATTGTGATCCACGCCTAAAGTCCACAATCAGCTCCTTGGTTTTGCTGACGTTCAGGTGGAGGCTGTTGTCCTGGCACCAGAGTGACAGGTCAGCCACCTCCTCGCGGTAGGCCTTCTCATCGCAGTCGGTGATCAGGCCCACGACCACGGTGTCGTCAGCAAACTTGATGATGGTGTTGGAGCTGGACCTGGCCACACAGTCATGTGTGTACAGGGAGTACAGTAGGGGGCTGAGGACGCAGCCCTGGGGGGATCCTGTGTTCAGGGTGAGGGAGCTTGACATGTACTTCCCCACCTTGACCACCTGGGGGCGGCCTGTGAGGAAGTCCAGGATCCAGGTGCACAGCGGACCGTTCAATCCGAGCTCCAACAGCTTGACAGCCAGTCTGGTGGGGACTATGGTGTTGAAAGCTGAACTATAATCAATGAACAGCATTCTCACATAGGCCCCCTTCTGGCCATCCAGGTGCGTGAGCGTGGTGTGCAGTACCTGGGAGACCGCGTCATCCGTGGATCTGTTCTGCCGGTACGCGAACTGCAACGGGTCCAAGGAACGGGGGAGGGAGGCGCAGATGTAATCCTTAATCAACCTCTCGAAACACTTCATGACCACCAAGGTGAGGGCCACCGGACGGTAGTCATTCAGGCAGGTTGGAGAGGCGATCTTCGGGACAGGAACGACGGTGGACCTCTTGAAACAGGATGGGACCACTGATTCAGCCAGGGAGATGTTGAATATTGTGGTGAACACCGGAGCTAGCTGGTTAGCACAGGTCTTCAGTACTCGCCCAGATATGCCGTCTTGGCCCACAGCTTTCCTGGTGTTCACCCGCCTCAAAGCCCTCCTGACCTCGTGCACGGACACTGAGAGTGCGCGCTCATCCCCAGCGGTGTAACTCCAATTAGCCGGTGAGCTAGCGGTGTTGCTGCCAGACTCGAACCGCGCATAAAAGGAGTTCAGTTGGTTGGCCAGGGAGGCGTCCACACTCGTGGCTGGGGAGGAGCTGCTCTTGTAGTTTGTTATTCTTCGCAGCCCCTCCCACAAGCGTCTTGTGTCCCCCCGCTCCATCTGCAGCTCCACGGTGTCTCTGTACGTCCGTTTAGCGTCCCTCACCGCCCTCCGCAGATTGTACGACGCCGCTTTGTAGTTGTCCATGTTACCAGATACAAGACCGTCGTTGTAAGCGGCCGTGCGCCATTCAGAGCGCAGCAGATGGATTTATCAACCCATGGTTTCTGGTTTGGAAATATCCGAACTTTCACCGTGGGAACGATTTCATCCGCTAGCGTAGCCACAAAACTTACTACAGCCTCCGTAAACTCGCTGACGTCACTTGAACTTGTTTGGAACATGTCCCAGTCTACGTCAGTCAGAGCGTCCTGAAGCGCAGCCTCCGATTGGTCCGTCCACCGCTTCACTTCCGCCGTCATCACCAGATCCCGCGCGATCAGAGGCCTGTAAACAGGAAGCAGCGAGATCGCGGCGTGATCTGATTTCCCGAAAGCAGGGAGCGAGACGGGCTTGTATCCGTTCTTGTAAGGAGTGTAACAATGGTCCCGAGTTCTGTCTCCCCTGGTGGCACACGTGATGTGTTGGTGGAAATTCGGCAGAACTTTTTTAAGGTTGGCCCTGTTAAAATCCCCAGTCACCACCACAGCCGTGTCGGGATGTCTGTTCTGAAATCCGCACAACACATCGTACAGAACCGACAGAGCTGCGTCGGTGTCCGCTTGCGGTGGGATATAAACGGCTGTAATGATGACCGTGCTGAATTCCCAGGGGAGATAAAATGGACAGCATAGTATGGTCAGCTGTTCCAGGTTCGGCGAGCAGGAGTGGGAGAGGAATTTGGTGTTGTTGGCGTTACACCAGCGGTTGTTTACCATTAGGCAGACGCCTCCACCTTTGGATTTCCCCGACTCTCCCGGTCTGTCGCCGCGGAACACGGAGAAGGCCTCGGCTGGACGTATGGCTTCATCCGGCACCAGTGGGTTGAGCCATGTTTCCGTCAGGCAGAGGACGCAACAGTTCCTCGTGTCACGCTGGAATTGAATCCTCGCTCGAAGTTCATCCATCTTGTTCTCCAGGGACTGGACGTTAGCAAGAAGGATGCTTGGCAGAGGTGGACGGTAAGGTTGCGTCCTCATTCTGACCCGAATGCCACCTCGTTTACCTCGGTGCTTCCTCCGTGGGTCGGCTCGTGGAACAGCGAC
This sequence comes from Zeus faber, assembly GCF_960531495.2. NCBI lineage: Eukaryota > Metazoa > Chordata > Actinopteri > Zeiformes > Zeidae > Zeus > Zeus faber. Next base: position 1,674,743 of record NC_137210.1, read on the forward strand.
TCCATTTTTGTTGTTGTAGTTGTTGTTGCGAGTGTTCCCGCGTAGGATTTCCGCCGGCCACTCTGCTCCCACGGATAAAAAGTCCCAAAGTTGTTCGTTTAGGGAAATTTTTATATCCATGAGTGCATCGCGGTCGTATGAGTTAATTGTTGATGTTTTTCTGGCGACCATTGTGATAAAAAAAGGAAAAAAATACTAAAGAGTAAGAAAGTAACCGGAGCGCCAGCGCAGGCGACCGCTAGGGGCGGCGCCACTATCGCTAACCCAAATAAAGGTGTAGGCAGTTTTTCTTTTCTTTGAGCATATTCAAATAATCTCACAGCCCACAGGTAAGGGTTTAGGGAGGGTGACGGAGTCTCTTTTTGGCCGTGGTGTGCCAACCTGGCGAGAGTTTTATTGTCCATTTCACAATACTGGCCACAATTATATATCACAACTAAGGATTAGTATTATAATAATGTGGATAATAATGATCCTCTCGGGTGCAGGAGGAATGGTGTTCCACTATTCGGCTGCTCGTGAGCCCGTGCGCCAATCTCCTCTGTAAGCCAGACAAATATTAAGAAAACTCCTTGCATATGAGGCAGCTTGATGGCCGCAGGAAAGGGAACTATGCTGTCATCTGCAGCCGGTGACCACGCCCCTTTGTCCGCCACATCATTAAGTGAGGAGTACCTGTACTTGAGTCGTAAACTAATTTTTTTGATAGGTGAGACTAGCCTTTGAATGAAACAACAGTTATGAAACCAGCTTTTCCAAGTAAATGTATGTGCTGCCGAGCACCATGTGAAACATCAGTTCAGAACACAGTCAAACTTTATTTGACTGTGTCAATATTGCTGGACCGCATCATTTCAATTAGCAGCATAGAACCATGGGTTTATGTTACAACGCCAAACGCAGCCGCTGTGGCCACATTTCGATTTCGGCCAAATGAAAAGGGTAAGCCGGATAAATTGGAAGAGGTGATTTGTGGGATTTGCAACAGCATTGTGGTGGTCCAACCCGCCAATATCACAAAGTCCATCATCCATTCAAATTTGGAAAGACGTGTAGCCGCAGTACCTTCCCGGAAATTTGGTATTACAGATGATTTTAGTGGAGTGTCTAAATATAAACCTGACAGCACCAGCACATTAACAGATTGTGTCACACGGTATATAGCAAAGGAAACCCTAGAGATTATATCATTATTAAACCTTTTAGGGGCATATAGTATAACAGGGGCATAACAATGTAAAAAACAATTGAATTGGCAGATTATTTTGATGACAAACCTAGTGTTTGTTTCTGGGGGATTTTGAATAGATCCACCTTAGTGGATTTTGACTCAGTTTTCCATGTACATTTCAGTTTGGCAAACCTAATGTTTCGGTCTCCTAAACAACCGCCGGTCCCACTGGGTTTTGTAAAAAATAAGGTTCTAGTACAGTTGGACAATAGGATAATTGCAGGTTTTTGCAGAAAATAAATAAGTAAAATACCTCATCCAAAGTTTTAGTGTGTAGCTCTGTAAGCTCTCTCGTTAAAGGTTATAGTACTACATCCTGAAATTGTCAACCAGGTTTTTTTGCTTTATTTTTAGGCTTCCTACAAGAATCTGACATCATGAGATTCCCTCAACAAAGTCAAATATTTGAGAAAGTTCGCACAGAGGGCAAAGTGCCAGCTACATACAAACAAAACAGAATTTCAACCCGTCAGGAAGCAACGGCACCCAAGACAGTATTGTCGCCTGAGGGTTGAAATGGTATAAACATCCTAAAGGCAGCGGATGATGAGTTTTGAGAGAGTACAACTCAAAGACAAACCCACCTAAACCTGAACACATAAACATTGCTTGTCTTTAGCCAAACAGAAACATGTCACCCTTAATGGGAGAGAACAAAAGCAAAAGGACAGACAGGTACAAAATATGCATGATTGCTATGATACAAATGTATGAGTCAGATGATACTGAACTAGCTACTGCACAAAATGAACCTACCGAGAGGGCATTTGTTTTCCTAGAGGGGGCACAGGTAACTGATATGCCAGTATAAAATTATACGGTTACAAAACTGCTTTTAATAAACAACACAACATAAAGCCTCACTCACCACACAACATAATATCCAATCCCCAGACCTCGGGAGAGGCGGCCTATGCCTCGGGAACCGGGACGGGCTGGACATCGGGAAAGGAAGCTCCGGAACTGCGATGGACTGAGCCTCGGGAGAGGAGGCCGCGCCTATGGAACTGGGACGGACTGGACCTCGGGAGAGGTGACCGAAATTATAGGCTCTGGAGAAGGAAGGCGGAGAAGGGAGGGCAAATAATTTACACAGATTAAATGCTAACATCCGGCAACACTCAGGATCCTGTTTCCAGGAGATTGCCAGTAGCCTGAGGAAGGCTTGCTCCTACCCTCCCCCTCCACCTCCTTAGACCCTCCAAAGTCCTGGCATGAGAAAGGCATGCGGGGCAGCGGAGACTCTTTGGCACCGGGTAATGGAGACACGGGGGTGCTGGGCCGCGGAGACCGTGGTGCGCCGGTCGGCAGACAGTGGGGAGCGCTGGACAGCGGGGAACGTGGCCGGCCTTAGGGATCCTTGGGACCGCGTCCTCTCCTGGGGGACTTCTGAGGGTCCCTCGAAAAAAAGTGAGGCGCGACCCCCAGAAGTGGGACTGTTCAGGATCCTCAAGGGCAGGAATGGGACAGGTGAGTACCGGGCTAGCCAACTCAGGACTGGGGGCTTGGCCAAGGATCGGCTCCAGGGTTGCAACCCCGCATCTGATTGCCAGAAGTGGGGGCGGGAGGCGAGCAGTCCGGGATGCCCGGAGGGGATGTGCAGGCCGGGAAGCATGTTGGCAGCCAGTGGGCCTATAGCTAGCATGCAACTCTCCAGGTTGGACCTGGGAGAGCAACCCCCTGAACGCCATGAAAACCAAGTCCACTGGGTCCACTGGAAAGATGGCGGGAAGCACTGATATCTACCACGCTTTGCAGTCTACCATGTCTACCCGGGAGTCCTGGTTTGCTTCTGTGCCAGCTGGGCCTTCTGCAGCAAGCCTCTATCCACAGAGCTGTTCTACCCTTGATCCAGGAGGGTCTTAAACCCAACGAGGACAAGCAAACAGCAGTGGGCAGTCATCTACACGTGCATGAGTCTACATGCAGTGCACATCTAAGTACTGGAGTCAATGGACTCCTCCAGTTTCATAAATGCTGTCAGACGCTTCTTCACCATCAGACACCACGTGAAACATTTCAGGTCAGACTGCAGGACTAGCTTTGTGGGCGCCTGCAAGAAGCTCCAGATAGACTCCATCGGCCCTAGCGACAAGAAAGTTGAGAACTACCTGACAGAGTGCGGATGCACATGGCAGTTCAATCCCCCACACTCTTCAGACATGGGCAGCGGCTGGGTGAGGATGATTGCTGTCACATGCTGTATACCGGACGCCATGCTCCTCAAATATGGGACAACTAAACGGAATGTTTGTGGACCCCCGTTACCTCCAGGTTGTCCTTCTGCGCAGTGACTCCAAGGCAGAAGACTGTGGAGCACGACTACCCAAGGTCAAGGATCATAGTGGTTTGACATCCCACAAATTGCTAGGTGGGGAGTGTCCGTCTGTTTACGGAAGTGACGTAGGTGTGTGACGTGAAGGGTTTTTCCTTCTTCACCATTTCAGTGGCTCCGTGTGTGTAAGAGTAGTACAATTTAAAGGTTGAACTGCATTTCCCCATGTAATCGAACCGGAATATTTAACTCCACGGTTTAACATTTTTCCACTATTTATAAATCAAACTCGGTTTGATTTATAAATCAACTTCGTTGAGAGATTAAAAAAACACAAACACAAAAATCTAATTTTCCTTCAAGAAAGGTTTTTTCAACTTATTTGGCTGCTCCTGGCAATTTTAGATATGCCTGAGATGGCGACTTTTGCTGTGGTGGGACACATATTGGAATCCTTTTTAATTGACAATTAAAAATATATTATTTTTAGACATGACATTGATGGCCCCTTTAAACTCTACCAAATCCATGTGTGTTGCCGAAGGCAAAGTCCATCTTGTTTTTGAAAACAGCGTAGGTGGCTAGGTTGAGGCAGTTGATAAATGTATTAGCAATAGGGAGGGTCGATGTTAATGTGTCATGCCCGTTTTTATGGAGAAAATCGATAGATGGTGTGGGGTTAAAGCCTATGGGAGGGATGACAGTGGCAAACAGAAAGAAATAGTTGAACTGGGTCCTTTCTTTCATGACTACAATGCATCTGAAGGGTGTTTCACCACTCTCTTATCACTAAGTCAAGCACATTTGCAAATACATGCAGTATCAAGAGAGACAAAAACCAACTCATGCCATAACTTATTCAAAAGTGCAGGTACTCCTTACTTAATGACAAGTTCCATTCCTACAACCAGGTCCTTAAGCAAATTGGTCAATAAGCGAGGACCTGTGTTATTTCACGGTAAGGGGGCGTGGCGATTGCGAACGCTAGTGTAGAGAACACTGACAGACTGTGGGAACAAGACTGACAACAGCAGCCCCCTTCAGGCCAATTTTTAGCAATTATGCTACCTACCCAGTACATGTTGACTATGAAATTAATAGGTAACTGGGGGGATTATAAGGCCGTAGCAGAGGACTGCACTCTACTGAGTGCATTATTTTTCTAAGTAGCTTGGAAGATTGAAGATTCAATAAAAATGGGGTTATGATGCTGTTCATAGGTAAATATGATGTGACAAATAACTGTATCTTATTTTATTTACATGTAGAAGTTGTTATTTGCCACATACTAACACCATTACCTCTTTCTGTGATTTAATATACATTTTCAAAGATGAGGATACATAAAAGGTTACTTGTAACCTATTTCACCAAGGGAGTTTATACTGCTTCTATCATAAATCATCTTTACCCAAGGCATTTGCTAAAACGTCAATGTAACAAAGATCTATTAAGAACATACCCTTAAAGACTTAGACAACACAAGACATCCCGCATTGGCCAAATAATCCTGTAGTGGAAGTGTTGCAATAACAAGGTCCTCATAAGTGGAACTCTGGGACACATGAAATTATATGTTTGCCATTTAAAAACATGGTTGTTTGTTTTCCAAAAAATTTGCTAGATAATTTGTTAGATTGACTTATGAATTAACAATTAGCTGGAATTGCAGTTAGTTAAGTGCTGTTTTTTGCTATGAGATAAAAAAAAGAAAAAAGTCAAACTCCACACAATCTACCAGCAAATATCTGATAGAGAGAGAGAGAAGTCTCAGTCTTAATTCCGTTTGACGTTGAAGCAATGTTGAATTTTGGTAGAACCTTGGGTGGTAAGTTAACCTACTAATGATTTCAATATTTGAAATGCTGAGATCCAAAGCTTTCTAACCATGCAGTAACAGAGGTTTATAAAATCACTATTGGGAAATATGGTGTGCTTTCTAGATACCAACTGGATATTCACTGACCACAGTAGCAGCTGAGGAAGATGATCCTCAATATTTGGACATCATTGTCAGGTACCTATACAACCCAAGGTTCACCCAATATTCAATATCGCTTTAAGCTAAAAATATCTGCCTGGTAATATAGGAGGTGAGTGTTTTTCCTCAAGCGCGTTGGTCAAATCAGCAAGTCTGTAGGGATGGGTAAATTTGGGGGTTTTGTATCCTGGTAAACTCCTTCAGAAGACCTTGACAAGGGTGTCAACACACAGCTGAAGTTTTTCAGTTGCTATAAACGCTTCCTTTGACAACTCCACGGTTTATATCACATACTAGTTATTGAATATAAAAGGTAATCTGTTCCTAAACCAGAAGACTTGAGTTGGTCAATTGGCTTGTTAGATAGATATTGAATGTTCTTCACCTTGCCAGTAAAAAAAATCTTTACATTTCTTTAGGTGAGAAGCATCTATGCCAGGATTTTCTATACTCCATATCAGTAAACAGGAGCAGAGTTACTTTCAGAACAATCCCCATCGTTAAAGTTTTGAATCACATAACCTTAAAACTACAGGTGTTAGTTGGTCAACATTCAAAGGTATCTTTTTGGGTACAATAATACTAAAGCAAATCTTTTTCAGCCGCTGATAGATATCTGGGTCTGCAATGTTCTCCAAGCAGTCAAATAGTGTAGTAGGGAAGAATGCGGGTAGAGGGCCTCCATGGACGAGGCTGACAGTGATTGCCTTCCCGGCCAAAAAATAGCGGCCATCTCTAAGTGCTGTAACGAAAATAAATGTATTGGTGAACAGAAAACAATGAATGTCCTCGCTACAATTAAAACATTTCTAGAAAAGAGCATTTCAGCAAGAGACCTATGAAAACGCCTAGCAACCAGCTATTACAGCTATGCAGTGAGTCTGAAAAACAAGAGGCAGGCACACTTAGTACTGAAGAGACATTTCAATTATACATTTAGTTGTATGACGTACATATACAATACCAGGTGATTAGTAAAGGTTTTGGTAAACATGATTGATTCAAAAAATATTCCGATTATTTACTAAAATGAGGAATACCAGATTACTATACCAAAGAGGTATTTCACAAAAAGTTGAGGCATTTTGGGGCGGGTAAGAGAGTGAAGGAGAAAGTCTTCCCGTTTCGCATGGGGTTCTTTTTGTTTCATTCAATTCGGAAACAAAGTAAATTAAATACAACTACAATAAAAACACACGGTTTTTATTTGCTTTGTTTGGAGTAAAGATCGCTTGAGCAGCAACACCTGACGCTCGCTGGTTGGGCTAACGAGGGGCAGGTTGAAAAACCCCCATCCAACACTAACACTCCCATAAGGTATGGGAACCCTGGGTCCAGTGTTTTTATGTTTTTAGGTATAGTAACCCTGTGTCACAGCCTGTAATTTTAGGAATAGTGACCCTCGGTCAGAGTCTTTAAGTATTTATTTTCATTTTTGTTCTCTGCTTGGTCCGGGGGTAGGCTTCGGCCAGGAATTATTCCTGGCCTCAGTTTGGTATTGGGGGTATGTGGTGGATGGGATGGCTTGAGCAGCCACACCTGACACTCGTTGGTTGGATAACGAGGGGTTAAAAACCCCATCCACACTCGCACTCGGGATAGGAGCCCAGTCATGACATGGTCAATCTGCTCCTGACTAATTCCACCTAGCCTTATCTCTAAAATAAACTGGTGTTAAGAACCTTCGTCTACCTATCGTCTGTGTCTCTGTGTGGGGGCGAACCTTCCACAGATTTCAATAGTCAATATCTGGGCATTGCCAATGCTTTCAAAACCCTTGGATGTTTGGCTTTTGTGACTTGACAGAGCCTTGTGACCTTGTTGAACTGGCTGCTGAAATGATAGACGCTACAATAGACGCCACGCTGTAACACAACTGCATAGAGAGGGAGACAGACAGGCTTTTCCATCTAAATGCTTTCAGAACTGCAAAGAGAAGGGTGGGAGGCCTGAAGGCCTCCCGTGTCAGACGGTGTATCTAACAGACTGGAAACAAGGCTTTATATTCCGTAATTTATGATCTTTACGAGAGGAGAGCAGGGCGGAGGAGGGGCGGTGAGAGGGGGAGTCCTTGGGGAAGCAAATGAAGGACAACATCCTGGAAAGACTCCGGTGGAGAGTGAGAGAGACGCCAGACTAACAGACGCAAATTGTGGAGTGCTTCCATCTTCTCCGGCTCACTTCAGAAGGCATCTCTTTCTTTCTGTCTCTCTCGTTTCCTGAAATCTATAATCCTGTTCAGAAATGATTGCAGCCCATTTATTGTACCTGCTTTGAGGACAAAGACAGAGGAAGCAATGGTTGAGAAGCAAAAACCAACAACTGTATATTAAAATAAGATCAAAGCTGTGTAATGAAATTGTGTTATCGTCTTAGACCGCCCACAAAGATATTCTCGAAATACACTCAAGGGGGGATTGCATCCTAAAAAATTTTTTTTTATTCGAGCCAGTGAGTAAGACCTATTTTCTCAAAGTTATCCAAATAATGTTGGGCATACAAATCTAGGATCAATTTTTCTCAAAAGACTTAGGGTAAAAAAGGATTTATTGATTTTCTAAAAGTTCCCTAAGGAAAGAGATGGACAGATGTTCACCCAGACAAACCACAGGTTTAAAATGCCGTGTGGGTGTTGTGCAAGAAGCATCTCGGTTTGCCTCCCCTCTGTTTGGCCTGTCAACTACTAGGTTTTGCTGTCAGCAGTCCCCCTATATCTCTCTACAATGATTATGTTGGCAGGTAGTTGTGAAACCAGGTGATTAATCCTCCGGGGAAGGGAAACAACATTAACCTGCCTCTCAGCATTTACCGGTGCATTACTGTCAGAAATATACACTTGGCCAACAGTTTACAGTACATTATTCCAGTGTATAATAGGTAGCTTTGTGAGATGTTGTCCAGATTCCTTTAATTAGTGGGAGAAAAACATGATGTCCTAGTTATATTTTCTTGACATGCACTGGAAACCAGTGAGAAGAAAAAATGTTGCTGAATATTCCCAACACCAATTGTTGAACAGCTGGCAGTTTAATTACATTAATATACAACCTAAATCATTTGGTAACTATATACTGTATTGTCTCCCTTTTTCCTGTAAAAATCTTGCAATGTTGTTCACAATAATACTGTTGTATATTGATTTCTATATCAATATACTACAGTATAGATGCTTTTGTGATAAATGACTGATGATCCGCTGTGGCGACCCCTAACGGGATTGCCGGAAGAAGAAGACTTAACAACATAAGGTAATGGGAACATGTTCCAAAGCCCAGTCATTGGATAAGCCCATTCCCCCAAACAGTGTAAGATGTTGTGACCCTGCTTCTAAAGAGCCCGTATCCTGATCATCTGAAAAGGAGAGGATTTCTTTGGGACACGGTTCAGCAGTTCCCAGCAGAAATGTGAGATTAGTGATCAGGGATTGAACGGGATCAAAGCCTAGTGCCGTGCAGGTAAATGCAGACCACCAACTTAACAGTAAAGCTGGCTTTAGGCTACCAAATGAATAGAGCTAAAGTCTTATCGGTGATACAGTTTCTTATTTTCAACAGCAGTAATACCCTGGTCCATTAAACTCACCCTTCAAGAATGCGGTGGAATATAAGGGGGATATAGGGGATGGTAGCTCAGGAGGTAGAGCTGGTGGTCTAGTGATCTAAAGGTTGCTGGTTGGATCCCAGGCTCCTCCTGCTAGCATGCTGTAGTGTCCTTGAGCAAGACACTTAACCCCTAATTGCTCCTGATGGCTGCGTCTGTCGGTGTTTGAACAATTGTAAGTCGCTTTGGATAAAAGCGTCTGCTTAATGTAATGTGGTCTGCTGTTCCAGGTTCGGTGAGCGGGTGATAGTCCTGATGTTGTTTGGGGGGCACCAGCGGCTGTTTACCATGAGGCAGACACCCCACCCTTGGATTTCCCCGACTCCCCCGATCCGTTGGCGCAGAACACGGAGAAGGACTCGGCTGGAAGTATGGCGTGGTCTGGCACCAGCAGGTTCAGCCATGTCTCCGTCAGGCAGAGGACGCAACAGTTTCTCGTATCCCATTGGAATGAAATCCTCAGCCGAAGTTCATCCATCTTGTTCTCCAGAAACTGAACGTTAGCAAGAAGGATGCTTGGCAGAGGTGGACGGTAAGGTTGCCTCTCCATTCTGACCCGAATGCCGTCTCATTTACCGCGATGCTTTCTCCGTGGGCCCGCTCATGGAACAGCAGCTCCATTTTTATTGTTGTTGAGTGTTGGCGCATAAAATCTCATAAAATAAAAAGTCCTTAAGTTGTTCTTTCAGGGAAGTTTTTATACCCACGAGAGCCCCCAGAATAACTGCTTTAGACCAAATCAGTGGTGTAGGGGACAATGAGGCATCCAAGATGTGTGGGGTTTTCATGCGTCTGTAATGGATCAGAAAGTCAAAAACGCACAGTGGTTAAGAAACTTCATCCCAACTGGGAACATGTCGAGGTGATAGTTGAGAGCTCATTGTTATTCAAGTTGGTAGAGTAAACAACTTTTCCACTAACAGTAAGAGAGACCAGGAGTGTAAATCCCTTTTAATTTCCCACACTCCACCCCCGCCCATTGAAGCGTATGGCTATGGCCTGTCGGCGGCCTTTGCTGTGGAATCCATCTGTCTCTGTCATGGTGCGCTGCAGATGGAGCAACAACACAAGGGCACCCGGAGCCAATCCCTTCCCAACATGTCATCTGTAGATGCTTCGATTCTGCTGCGATGCTGTTACATTTAGGGTGTGTGGGGGGGGTCTGTCACCACGATTTTAACTGAATGGGTGTGTGTGTGTGTGTGTGTGTGTGTGTGTTAGTGTGCAATTTGGTGTGTGTGTTTGTGAAAGGAGAACGTCGATGGCCATTGAGCTAGAGCGGCTACTTATACCCTGCTCAAACACACATACACACACACACACACAAACCCCACCATCCGCCAAAAGTGTTCTCTATAGATCCATGTGATGCCGGTGGAACCTCCGCAATGGCAATTACCTTATGCATTGGGAAATGGGAGCAACCGGTTGGCAATAATACACATGACGTTCTGGTGATTGATGAGGCGTATGGTATGTTGTGTATGTTATGTATGTTTCAAAATTACATTTCGGAAAGGTGCATGTGTGGATTCATGGAAACACACAACCCTTAACACCCCTAAGGCATGACACACCCTTACACTGTCATCGATGCACTCCTTCTGATGCTGACATAACGCACTGGAAGCGGTGGTGTCGAAACATCAATGGTCATAAATCCAAATCCAAATCCTCTTTTTAACTATATTCTGGTTTTTTTTTAATTCATTTCATTTCAAGCAATCATGCTCTGTGTCTCAACTGCATCAAGTCGAGCATGTGCATATACATGTGTGAATTCTGATTGCATAATATTTGAAAAGATAAATGCCATAATATATTGATGTGTACTTAAATGAAAATCATTGAAAACTAAAACATAAATATATATCACAATCAAGTAATGACAACAAGAAGGGTAAAAGCATACCAATATAATAACAATATCAGCCTTTAACACCTGCCCTCAAGAAAACGAACTAGGAAGATATACAGTATACTGGAGATATCAAAGCGTACAGGAATTAAAGATGATTTTTCTAAGAAATTAAGCAGTAAAACTTAGGCCTAATTTAAGGGTATTTTCACCCGGAATAATATAAAAGCAACTATGAAGAGGAAATAGAAATAAAAACCCAATAATAAAAAACTACCATAAAACTTAAAATATAAAATTATAGCCTCCAAAGGAATAAAATCAGATTGGATATGGCCCGCCTCCGAGGAGGGTGTAGTTTGTATGTGAGGTATGAGGCATACAGAAATGTAGGTATACACAGTAGACTGTACATCATGACAACCACTGAACATTTGAGTGCAAGCAGTGCTCCATCAGCCTGTTGTTTTCTATAAATGTTTCTGTTTTGTTCTGTGTGTGTATTTAAATCATTAGGTATAATCTGTGGGCCAGTGGGGAGCCAGCCGAGCAATTGGGGAGAGAGAGAGAGAGAGAGAGAGAGAGAGAGAGAGAGAGAGAGAGAGAGAGAGAGAGAGAGAGAGAGAGAGCCTTATCAGAGACCCACAGGGCTGGGCTTCGCCGTGTGTTTGCTCACTGTGAATGTGTTTGCTGTTCTCGCCAGTCAAATTCACCTGTCAAGCTTAGTATCTGTCGCTGCAGATTTTTACTGTTTCGTCAGCATCGCTGTCGATATGTCGCCCACCAGGCTTAGGACCAAACTAAATAAGTAGATTGCACATTGCCAGATAGCTTGGCTCAAGGTGGATGGGCCTGAGTAAACAGCTTTCCCATTACACATGGTAGCATGTGTCTACCCGTGTTAATAAAATAAAAGAGGCTTTATTTCATTTACAAAATAAATGTGTGCTAGACACAAGTAGACACTGTGTTACATGACTGAGGGGCGAATTCACAAAGAATGGATTGCTGCCACTAATAGCAACGTGCCTGCTATCTGTGCCTTCTTAGAATCCAATTCACAAAATATATTGTGCTAATGATATGCGAGCGTACAGACACACCCCTAACGTTTTGCAACTGAGTGCAATTTTCCCAACTGAGTGAAATTTGCCCTATTGCCCTTGCTCAGCGCAAAAAAAGCAGTTCTCTGCTGCTCAATTACATTTCACTGCATATATGTATGAAAGTATGTGACAAATAAAAATCTTGAATCTTGAATCAATGAAGAAGCATTTGAAAATAATGGAAATGGACCTGCAGGCCCAGACGCATGGGTAGACCCCCAACGGAGTGGCCCAATGGGATCACCCGCTTTTTAATGATTCAAATAAGTTCTTTATCCAGTCCTCAGTCCACCCTGCTGGATCCAGCCAAGAGGCAACAAATGTGATAATCCTGAAATAATATAATATAAAATGAATTAATCGACACTCCTTAAATAATAAACTTAAATAATAAATAATAATCCAATAAATTATAAGCACACTCTTCTTTCCGCTACGCAGAAACCAGAGAGACAATGCCGCTTCCTCCAATTCGAGCGGCGGGAGTGTGCACAGGGAGCATGGTGGAGGGGAGTTGTGTGCGCACTTGTGCAGCCGTTTCAAATCTCCCACGACTAGGGCTACCGAATTTTAAGGGACACCCCATTTATTTTTTGGGGGGGATATATTCTTTTTTTTTTTATCTTACCCAGATTCATTGAGATGTGGGGGTCAATTTCATTATACTCAAATCAAACACAATTAAAATTAAATAAAAATATGGACTAATATGGCAGGGGCCAGGTTTGCACAATGCAAGCATGAGCTTACGCCCCAGGCTTGTGCAGCGTTTTCCTCCACTTTGGTTCATTCCAGATGTGCGTTTTATCCCCGCACTTTAAGGCACAGTTGAGCAGCTGGATACCATCTTGGTAGGCTGTATGGTTGTATTGATCAATTAGAATGTCTGATTTCATTGTAAACATTAAATTACGTAAAACTTTGGATTTTCTTGTAAGCAAATTAAATTATCCTTACTAGCTTTCATTAAACTTTTCACAAAGTCATTTTCATTGATCATCTTCAGTATATCACTGGTGTTAATTTAAATAACCGATCAGTTGAATAGGCGACAAAACACCAAAATGCTTTTATTTGCCAAAGAAAAAGAATGATTCAAAATATGAGGTTATTCAACGTCTGGCAGTGTCTTTTTGAGACTGTACGCTTTGCGCGCCCAAGAAAAATCAGAAAGAGGTCTGAAGGAATGCATTGCTTCCACCAGCTTCCGCAGTATGAAAACATGTGTCCGTTAACAGCAGCATGGAGCATTTAAAATGCAGACATTGTCCATCTGCCTCATGTCAGCTCCGCTTCCTGTGTGTAACTTATGTGTTTTCTCATAGGGTAGGGTGGTGGGGCGGCCCCATGGTAACACTTTGACAGGCTCCAAAATCATCAGATCAGCCCCTGACTGAAAACATGTCGTTCCACGTATACGATAGACAAGACTCTCAGACTTGCAAATTGACGTACTATTGGATGTCCTGATGATTGCTTCTGGCCAACTTTATCACTGTCAAAGACTCTGTTCAATAGCCCTACTGTTGGTCATCGATGTATGTGTCACGGTGGCGCAGTGCATTGCTGCCTCACAGCAAGAAGGTCCTGGGTTCGATTCCCGCCTGGGGCGCTGTTGGTACCGTGCTCCGGCGGGTTATCTCCCAAATAGGCGCCTTTCTGTGTGGAGTTTGCATGTTCTCCCCGTGCTCACATGGGGTTTCCTCCACCTCACGTCAGTAAGGACCCCCACCAAAAACATGCACTCATCATCTGACCAGAGATGGACAATTATCACCTGGTCCCCGGGCGTGTCCACGTATGCTGCCCACTGCTCCTGGCTGTGCCCCCGGAGGAAGGACAAGCCAGGATGGGTCAGAGGCAGAGAATCCATTTCACCGGCCACCATCAAAGCATGTGCATGTGTTGTAGTGTGGTGTGTTGCATGACTAATAAAGTCTGTCTATGTCATTACATTTAGCAGACGCTTTTATCCAAGTGACTTACAATTACAATTACACCGACGGACGCAGCCATCAGGAGCAATTACGGGTTAAGTGTCTTGCTCAAGGACACTACAGCATGCTAGCAGGAGGAGCCTGGGATTGAACCAGCGATCATACATGTCATGTTGTCACTGTATTGCTGTGTCGTACTTTTGTATACTGTACTGTATATCTCCCGACACACTTTATTCACATGCACTTTACTGCACATATCTGTATATACAAATAGCCTATCCTATATACATAACTCTATTCCCTTCACTTCTATTTTGTACCCCCACTCTGTATTACCTCTTATTTTATTTTTGTTTTATTGTATTTATATTATTCTATTCACTAACTGCATTATGTTTTAGGGATCAGTTAGTTTCAGTTAGTTAACTAGGTAGGAATTAGGTTAGATATTATGTTCGGCTTAGAAACTATTGTGCATAATCTCCGGGTGCATTGCAAAGACATTTCACTGCATATATGAACGTATGTATATGTATGAACGTATGTTCATGTATGTGACAAATAAACCTCTTGAATCTTGAGTCTTGAAATGTAGGCCAGGATCAATACAGAACATGACTGTAATGGCTGAGACAGACTTGAACCCAACACCACAACCAAAGACACAATCAAGTAGATGTAAGAGTTCTTTAATTTGGCACAGGCATAAGAAAAAAGAAAAAAAGACAGAAAAAGACAGGCGAGGAGGTCAGGTCAGGAAATCAGTCCGTAAGGCTAACAGTCTGAAAGGAGCAGGTGAAGGGTAAATACAGAATCCAGGCGGGAACATGGTCAGAACCAGGGAGGCAAGGATAAGACACTGGAAAACTGGGTGGAAGGTATTGGACAACCTGGTACTGCATGCTTTAACAGGACCCAGTATACAGTATGTAGTCGACAGACTACATACTGTATACTGTATACTGTGTACTACTACATGTTGTCACAATGCTATAATGTCACAGTGCTGATTGGGGGGAGGCAGATTAGGAGAAGCAGAAATAACTATAGAGAGACCGAATCTGAAATGACAGCAGAAATAACAAGTTAAGTGACAGAATAACACATGGCAACCTACGTTGTGACAGAGACATTTCTTTCACAGAGCAATATATATTTATATATATATATTTTTTATTATTATTATTATTTAACCTGTACTGTCAGCATGCTGGGCATACAACACAGAGTATTTGTATGCTATTGCATCTAGGACAGTGTTAAAGGAGTTCGGTCTAACACTGAACTACTGAGGTGCCTGAGACTGGGGAAGACCTGGCTGACACGCTCGATGTTAAAAATGCTATGCTCACTTGATTGCCCTGTGCTAAACAAATCAAACGCATTTAGACAATGTTGATGTGGAAATCCAAAGTGGTCCATTTATTCCCATACAGCACATTGTCCACAGCAGTTCCATCATCATAGCAACAAGCACATAGCACAAGCGGTCAAAAACCCTTTGCCCTTCCGGATCAAACACCTGCCAACAACATGGTATTTCCTACCTATATACCTGAGGTCAATTTGCAGACATGCGCCACCCAGTGTTACACAAACAAAATTACAACATGAATACAAAACAGCATTTTGGCTCTTACAGACAGAGTTAGTCTGCAAGTGGAGTTCAAGTTCTCAACCTGAAATGCAACTCTTTATTATTTCTTAAATCATAAAGAATTGCTGCAATAACTCTGTCCTGTAGACGACCTGTAGAATGACAATAGCACAATTGTTATCCAAACCGCCACCATTCCCCCTGTTTGGAGAACGATCTTCCCATGTTTTGGTCTATGAACAACTAATCACTGCTCCAAGAGGGGGGAATCGCCACAAGGGTGAGACAAATAAACATTGAACCAAACCACAACACGTACATTGAAAAACATAACATAGAAATGTCAGACGACGATATGTATCGACCAAACCCAATTCAGTTAGTCCAGGACAATTTAAATCGCAATTTGGCACGTGGCCTCAAAGCGGCCGTCTCCTGAAATGAATTTACAACAGTTTTTTTCACAAATTTCTGCTCCGAATGTACAAACCCCAATTCCAATGAAGTTGGGACATTGTGTAAAATGTTAATAAAAACAGAATACAATGATTTTGCAAATCCTTTTCAACCTATATTAAATTTAATACACTACAAAAACAAGATATTTAATGTTCAAACTGTTTAACTTTATTGTTTTTTTGCAAATATTCACTCATTTTGAATTTGATGCCTGCAACACGTCCCAAAAAAGCTGGGACAAAAGCATGTTTACATCTGTGTTACATCAACTTTCCTTTTAACAACACTCAATAAGCATTTGGGAACTGAGGACACTAATTGTTGAAGCTTTGTAGGTGGAATTCTTTCCCATTCTTGCTTGATGTACCACTTCAGTTACTCAACAGTCCGTGGTCTCTGTTGTTGTATTTTGCGCTTCATAATGCGCCACACATTTTCAATGGGAGACAGGTCTGGACTGCAGGTAGGCCAGTCTAGTACCCGCACTCTTTTACTACGAAGCCACGCTGTTGTAATACATGCAGAATGTGGCATGTCATTGTCTTGCTGAAATAAGCAGGGACGTCTCTGAAAAAGGCATTGCTTGGATGGCAGCATATGTTGCTCCAAAACCTGTATGTACCTTTCAGCATTAATAGTGCCTTCACAGATGTGCAATTGCCATCAGCACTTGCACATCTGTGTAACACATCCCCATATCATCACAGATGCTGGCTTTTGAACTTTGCGCTGATAACAATCTGGATGGTCCTTCCCTTTTTGGCCCGGAGGGCACGAAGTCCATGGTTTCCAAAAACAATTTGAAATGTGGACTCGTCAGACCACAGCACACTTTTCCACTTGTTGATATATGGCTTTCACTTTGCATGGTAGAGTTTTAACTTGCACTTGTAGATGTTGCGACGAACTGTGTTAACTGACATTGGTTTTCCGAAGTGTTCCTGAGCCCACGTGGTAATATCCTTTACAGAATGAGGTTGGTTTTTAATGCAGTGCCACCTGACCATCAAAGGTCACGGACATTCAATGTTGGTTTTCGGCCTTGCCGCTTACGTGTAGAGATTTCTCCAGATTCCCTGAATCTTTTGATGATATTATGGACTGTCTTCTTCTTCTTTCGGCTGCTCCCGTGAGGGGTCACCACAGCGGATCATCTGCCTCCAATACCTTCTGTTCTGCGCATCCTCCTCCCTTACACAAACCGCCTGCATGTCCTCCCTCACCACTTCCATAAACCTTCTCTTTGGCCTTCCTCTTTTCCTCTTGCCTGGCAGCTCCATCCTCAGCATCCTTCTCCCAATGTAATTCTCATCTCTCCTACACATGTGTCCAAACCATCTCAGTCTCTCCTCTCTCACTTTTCCACCAAACTGTCCAACCCGAGCTATCCCTCTAATGTACTCATTCTTAATCCTGTCCATCCATATTACTCCCAATGAAAGTCTCAACATCCTCAACTCTGCCACCTCCAGTTCAGCCACCTGCCTTTTTGTCAGTGCCACCGCCTCTAAACCGTACAACATAGCTGGTCTCACTACCATCGTGTAGACCTTCCCCTTCTCTCTTGCTGGAACCATTCTGTCACAGATCACTCCGGACACTCTTCTCCACCCACTCCACCTTGCCTGTACTCTCTTCTTCACCTCTCTCTCCGCTGCATTGGATGGTCGATCCCAAGTACTTGAATGCATCCACCTTCTCCACCTCCACTCCTTGCATTCTCAGCTTTTCGCCCCCCTCCCTCCCATTCAGGCACATGTATTCTGTCTTACTCCTGCTGACTTTCATTCCTCTTCTCTCTAATGCATGCCTCCACTTCTCCAGGCTCTCCTCAACCTGCTCCCTACTTTCGCTACAGATCACAATGTCATCCACGAACATCATGGTCCACGGAGACTCCTGCCTGATTTCATCTGTTAACCTGTCCATCACCATTGCAAACAAGAAAGGGCTCAGAGCTGATCCTTGATGCAATCCCACCTCCACTTTGAATGCTTTTTTCACGCCTACTGAACACCTTACTACTGTCTGACTGCCCTCATACATATCCTGAACCACTCTTACGTACTTCTCTGCCACCCCCGACTTACTCATGCAATACCACACTTCCTCTCGCCACCCTATCATATGCTTTCTCTAAATCCACAAAGACGCAGTGCAACTCCCTCTGGCCTTCCCTGTACTTTTCCATCAGCATTCTTAAAGCAAACATTACATCTGTAGTACTTTTTCCTGGCATGAAACCATACTGCTGCTCGCTGATCCCCACCTCTCCTCTTAACCCAGCCTCTACTACCCTTTCCCATAGCTTCATGCTGTGGCTGATCAACTTTATTCCGCTGCAGTTACTTGAAGATGGGTTCCAGTACACTTCTTCTCCACTCCTCCGACATCCTCTCCCTTTTCAGGATAGTGTTAAACAGCCTCATTAGGAGCGCCACTGCCATCTCACTTAAACATTTCCATCCTTTCCCAGGTATGTCATCTGGGCCAACTGCATTTCCACTCTTCATCTTCTCTAATGCTGTTCTCACCTCATCCTTGCTAATTTGCTGCACTTCTTGATCGACTATCCCCACATCATCCACTCTTCTCTCCTTCTCATTTTCTTCATTCATCAACTCCTCAAAGAACTCCTTCCACCTCCTCAACACGCTCTCCTCATTAGTCAGCACATTCCCATCATTATCCTTCATCTCCCTAACCTGCTGTACATCCTTCCCAGCTCGGTCCCTTTGTCGTGCCAATCGGTACAAGTCCTTTTCTCCTTCCTCATTGTCCAACCTCATACAACTCGTCGTATCCCTTTTCCTTTGCCACTTTTCTCTTCGCCTTTCGCCGCATCAGCTTGTACTCCTGTCAACTTTCTTTATCTCTCTGACCATCCCATTTCTTCTTCAGCAACCTCTTCTGCTCTATGCTCTCCTGTACTTTCTCATTCCACCACCAAGAGTCCTTGTCTACCTTCCTCTTCCCGCATGATACACAGAGTACCTTCTTGGCCATCTACCTCACCACTTCTGCAGTTGTTTCCCAGTCATCTGGTAACCGCTCATTCCCACTTATTGCCTGCCTTACCTCTTCCCTACATTGCATGCTACACTCTTCCTTTTTCAACTTCCACCATTTTATCTTTGGCTCTTCTTTCACTCTCTTCCTCTTCTTGGCCTCTAGATTTATCCTACAGAACACCATCCAAGGCTGCCTCGCAACACACTCCCCTACCACCACTTTGCAGTCACTAATCTCTTTCAGATTGCACCTCCTGCATAACATGTAGTCCACCTGTGTGCACATTCCTCCCTCTTTTTGAAATATGTATTCACAACAGCCAATTCAATCCTTTTGGCGAAATCCACCAACATTTGTCCTTCCACATTCCTCTCCTTGACACCATACCTACCCATCGCCTTCTCGTCACCTATGTCTCAGATCCCTTCGCCAACATGCCCATTGAGACTTGCTCCAACGAGCACTCTCTCTCCCTTGGGGACGCTCTGGACCACTACTTCCAACTCTCTAAAGAATTCTTCTTTCTCTTCCATCTCACACCCAACTTGGGGAACATATGCACTGACCACATTCATTATCACCCAATCAATTTCTATCTTCATGCTCATCACTCTGTCCGACACTCTTGTCACCTCCAAAACACTCAATATTCTTCCTCCCTACCCCATTTCTCCTGCCATCCACTCCATGGTAGAACAGTTTGTACCCCATTTGATGATATTAAGGACTTAAGATGATGAAATCTCAAAATTCCTTGCAATTGTACATTGTGAAACGTTGTTCTTAAACTGTTGGACTATTTGCTCACGCAGTTGTTCACAAAGTGGTGAACCTCGCCCCATCGCTGCTTGTGAACGACTGAGTCTTTCGGGGATGTGCCTTTTATACCTAATCATGACACTCACCTGTTTCCTATTAACCTGTTCACCTGTGGAATGTTCCAAACAGGTGTTTTTTGAGCGTTCCTCAACTTTCCCAGTCTTTTGTTACCCCTGTCCCACCTTTTTTGGAACGTGTTGCAGGCATCAAATTCAAAATGAGTGAATATTTGCAAAAAATCTATAAAGTTTATCAGTTTGAACATTAAATATCTTGTCTTTGTAGCGTATTCAATTGAATACATGTTGAAAAGGATTTGTAAATCATTGTATTCTGTTTTTATTTACGTTTTACACAACGTCGCACCTTCATTGGAATTTGGGTTTGTACATGGGTGACGGATGCATGGAAACTTAACAACCCCCCTCCCCACACCCTGTGGTATATGATAGAAAATACAATAATTAATACTTGTGATAGGGTTAGGCACCTTTTTATCTGCTCGCTGTGACTGTTACTTTACATGCTTTATATAAGAAATTGATCATAGTTTAAATGTATTTAACTCCATAGCCGGTGTCAGCTTGTGTGACATCACTAAATGGATATTCTGGGCGTAGGCGCAGGTGTCCACGATGTTCCTCGGAATTTCCTGATCATAATGTAGAACATTATGTTCTACAACCTCCTGGTTTGTTAAATGTCAAGCTTGTGTCAAAAAGTGTTGTTCGGCTCACCTTTCCTTATAAAAGGAGCTGTTTGAGAGAGATGGCTATGCTGCCTTGAAATGTATGTTGTATTGTTTTTCTCTCCTACTTTGCAAAATGCATTTTCCTTATATAGGCTCTCAGTCAGTTTCTTGCAAGGATTTATCTCACCGACCATGCATCGAAAGTTCTCTTAAGGGTCTTCGTTTGTGGGTTTAAAACTGTGGTCACCCTTTAAGCGCCTACTTAAAGACAAGAAGATATTTTAGAGTGGCCTTTTATCGTCCCCTTCATAAAAAACACCTATGTACCGATCATACAGTTTAATCAGCATCTTGATATGCCACACCTCTCCAGTAGATGAGATGAAAATATAACAAATCAAATATTCGAAATAAACAATTTTAAAAAATATTAAAAAAAAACTAATTTGAAGACATAAGCTCTTTGTGCTCTTTTATTCATTTTTGTTACGCATAATTGCTGCCATGAGCTCTCTCTAATCTGTCGTGAAGATTTACTCAAGGATGGTTTCATTCACTTGTGTTTTCTTATACCCCCCCGCCAGTTAAACAGTGCTGTTGAAGATTTTTCTGAAGGAGAGTCGATGATTATGAAATCAATTGTGGGAATTGTGCTTGTCAATAAAATTGAGACTGACTGACTGACACACTTAAAGGTTTCCAAGACAGGAAGCAGGTGGTTTTCCATCTGCGATTTGGACATTTTGATTTGGTCTCATTCTGCTGGTATCTGGCATTCAAATGATATACCTTTAGCTTCTGCCTCATGGCTGAGTAACTGTTTCAAAGTGCTGCACTAAAGTCTTTAGGTACATAAACCTTTGTTTATTTCATGCCCATCTGTTGATCTGTGCACCATTTTATCTGCTCTCTGTGACTGTACTTGCTTAAGCGTCCTTGGAACACAGCCACAATCTCTGACTATCTCTCCTAGACAAGTCAAAGTTTCTCCATTACTTGAACATTACAATAACTGTCTTTTGTCTGGTAATCTGGCGTTAGTGTTTTCCATATACAGTATGTGAAAATCCTCTTGGCCAATAAATATGATTTAAACAAATTGTAATATATTTTAGCCATAGATTTTTCCTGCACTTTTCGTAACAAGTCTCTTGTCGGTTGCGGGGTAGATTTAGACCAGGAATCTTTACTACGAAGCAAGTTCAACAAACCAAGGATATGTTTTCGTTAGCTGGCATCCCTAAGCCTAACAACTGCATCACGCAGAAGCGGTGGTAATCAATTCGTTAAGTCAACCCAGGTATTCCCAATATAGCTATGTGTGTCACATTAAAGGGCTGGTGTTTGCACCGTAGGAACAACTTCACAAATATGGAAGTCTACCAGAGCCTTATATGTTACAAAAGATGAATCTGCAAACTCTAATATTAAATAAGACTAAGATTGCCGACAGCGTGAATGCGTAAGTAAGTAAGTAGGCTTATCAATATCACTGCCAATCCGTGTATCATTCTATCATTTCATATCTGATTTAGCAGGTTAGGTGTGCAGCATACACCGCTCAGCCACAACATTAAAACCACCGCTTAAAAACACTTGCCACTTCGAGGCATGGACTCCACAAGACCTCTTAAGATGTCCTGTGGTATCTGGCCCCAACATGTTAGCAGCAGATCCTTTAAGTCCTCAAAGTTACGAGGTCGGGCCCCAATGGATCGGATTTGTAGTACCAGCACATTCAAGATTCAAGATTCAAGAGGTTATTTGTCACATACTTATACATACGGTCATACATATATGCAGTGAAATGTCATGACACCCGGCGATTAATTAATTACTTAATCTACATGAGGTGCTCGCGCAGGTGGCCACATTCTTGGTTCTATAATTATATAATATAATTAATAGTGTGTGTTGTATTTAATATACATTTAAATCCCCCTAAATGAAACTTACCTTAACTTACCTCCAGTACTTACCTCACAGAGGAAAAGTCCTCCCACAGATGCTTGATCAAATCGTACCCTTAACCCTGGCCATCCACATGATGTTTAAGAAAACATGATTCATCAGATGAAGCCAACTTCTTCCATTGCTCAGTGGTCCAGTTCTGACGCTCACATGCCCATTGTAGACGTTTTCTGCGGTGGACAGGGGTCAGCATGGGCACTCTGACTAGTCTGCGGCTATGCAGCCCCAAACCCAGCCTTGGACCACTTTGGGTAGGTACTCACCGCTGCATACCAGGAACACCCCACAAGACCTGTTGTTTTGGAGATGCTCTGACCCGATCATCTAGCCATCACAATTTTGCCCTTGTAAAAGTTGCTCAGATCCTTCGGCTTGCCCCTTTTTTCTGCTTCCAACACATAAACTTCAAGAACTGACTGTTCACTTGCTGCCTAATATATCCCACCTCTTGACAGGTGCCATTGGAACGAGATTATCAATGTTACTCACTTCACCTGTCAGTGGTTTTAATGTTGTGGCTGATTGGTGTAACTTACCATGACTATGTAATCCAGTAAAAAGGCAAGTAGAACAAAAAACAGTTAAAGCTGGGCGTTTATTTAAACAGAACTCAAGAAAATCTGAAAAGACAAGATGCACAAGTCACAAGTCTGGAATGGGAGAGAGGTGGAACCACAGGTGGAACCAAGACTCTGCTTATTACCTCAATCTCCTGCAGCTGCATCCCTTCCAGATGTCTGTGCTTGCTCTCCCCATTTGCAGATGGCGTCAAAACCACTCCCCACTACTATACTCGTATTTGCAGACTTATTTTGTGGATACATTGTTGTGATCCTGATTGTGATCATCATGTTTCGAGTCTCAGATCAATGGCCCCCTCAATGGCAACTGTTACTGTATCTCTAAGGTTGAAAAATAGGGACATTACGATTCTCGCGTCCCTGTTACCCTTGCTCCTCGGCCTTTGCCCTACTGACCTTAACCCCTCCTATGCACGCCTCTGTTTATCCCCTCCCCTCTCCAAGCAGTGGAAAAATTAGTGAATCTTTCCCTTGGCAGACTCCCAGAAGGCACTCAGAAGCAACTTTCTCAAGGCTCTCTTCCTGCGAGAAACTGTTTGCCATCTCATTCCATCTCTCTCTGACTGACTCCTTTCACATTTCAAAAAACAAAAGAGAGCTGCTTCGAGAGCTTATCGGGGAGGTACAAGGTACGCACTCGACACTACGACTGGCCACCACAGGGCTCGATCTTTCACATTGTGCGTATTTGTTGTGAACAACATTGGATAATAGATATGTCCTTTTTTCAGTCCTTTTTTAATGTTGAGTGTCTAATTTGTCGACGGTAGCTTGGTTCAAGCTACTGTAAAATTCTTGTGACAAGAGCAATTATACAAGTGACAAGTTTTCTTATTTTTTTCTCCTGTAATTACTATGTTGGAGCCATAACCACTGACTTTATACATTATAATTTAGATTTAGGCCTCTTGAGAACAGATTGAGGCTAGATGAAACTCAATCCGTCTAGAAAGACCGACAACTGACCATATTGGTCATACGAGGCAACTGTTTCATGTGAATTTGAGCACTGGCCAGTTTTTTTGTGCTGTCAGCATGCTGGGCATACAACACTGAGTATTTGTAGGCCATTGCATTTAGAACAGAGTTGCTGCAGGTGGAGTTCAACTTCTCAACCTTTAATACCAGAATCAGTAACAGACCAATAAGCCAAGTACTGTACCTATTTATTATGATAATTGTGGTGATTGTTTTGATCATGAAGTTGTATTTCTTTACTGATCACACTGGAAAAAAAAATTATGAAAAAAAAAAATCTGAATGAGCCAGAAAGTAGCCAATATATCTTCTTTTGAGAGCCTTCTGAGCCGTCTTTTGAGAAAAAAAATGATATTACTAAATTTGGAGATTTCTGGTGTTCTTCGCTCTCAAAGAATTCATTCGTAATGTCTTTATTTCAAGTACCCAATGTTTTTTAGAACACTTTTCTAAGCCTGCAAGATCATTTATATTGTAAGTAGTTTGCTCGCTTTAAAATATTTTTTTTTCATTCAAATAATGTTTTAATTTTGTTTTTGTTCTCCTTCTTCTTACTTCTCATTGAGTAGTAAGGCTTGTCTCCCCGCAAAAGCAATGCTGCATACTGAACTCTTGTCCCCAAATAAAACTTCTTCTCAACCTCAAAACACTGTCCTCTTTCTTTTTTTGCCTCTCTTTTTATATTTGAAGTGGCGCTCTACTTCAAAAGACTCTTTCAACAGCATGGCAGAAGAGGGGGACTGTGTTCCTCATGAAAGGCCCGTGGAATTCAGGGAGCTTGTCGGGAGAAATCTGTCAAACGTACTCAAGAGGAGTCACTGGCGCTGAAGGGCCGCAAGAGCCCCGGAACCGTGGGGGCAGTGGGGGGCTTTAACGCTGTGAACCCATGTGCCTCCCATAGAAAATGAATTCTGTCGATCGGAAACCCGACGCTATTACCTGCCAGCCAACAGGATAATCCCCATTGTAAGGCTTCCACAGTGTAAACACAATGCTTTTTTCTATTTGCTCTGCTCCATTTCCTGGCCTGGAATGAGCGGGGGTAGGGTTTATGTGTTCCCAGCATGCCTCTCCCTCTGCCTCTCATTTACTCCCTAACGTCAGTTCTTATTTCTTCAGATAAGCAAATATGTCCCTGGTCTCCTCCCATCTCATTGGTTTCAGCCAGGCCTACTTTAAAGGCAAGGGGGAGGGCTTAAGACCCTCCCAGAAAGCCTGAAGTTTCACTTTTCTGTGGCATTTTTCAGGCATACTCTGTCACACAGACAGAGTATGCCTGTGTCTGTGTGTATGTACTGGGGATGCATTACGTAAATGTATGTATATGTATGGCTGCTTACCAACAACTTACAACAACTGCACAAAGGATCAAAAAGTGGCCTGGTGATTAAAAAATATTAATAATGTGAAGTTATATTTGAAGTTGGAGAAAAGTGCTTCCAGGGGTTGGATTTAGTCATTTCCAGGACCATGGCATTCTCGGGAGTTGGAACATTTGGACTCACCACACTATGATTTTAATGGACTCGCCACACTAAGGTAATTTTTAGTCAACTCTTCCTGTAACTAATCAGTACAGCTTGTGAAATAAATTTTGTTTAATGAATGCTAGAGAAGGGAAACAGCGTATTTGGTGAGAACAAGGTGGTACACAACATATTTTGTGATAATAAAGAAACCATATATTTTGCTCGCTAGATCTTTCTTGATGTTCAAATACAAAATTTGTGCACTCCTCCGGTCACACCTGCATGGTAACCTGTAACTGTCAACACAGCCATGCCGTCCAAAACACAGATAGAGGCAAATGTATTCTGGAGATGGTAAAGAGTCTCTCACAAGACACCTTATGTCCCGCTCTTATTGGCCACGATTCTATATTCCCAGACAGCTTTATAAAAATGAATATTCTATTTATATATATATTATATTTATATTTATATTTTTATACAATATGATATGGAAGCTACTGAAATCTGTTTCCTGTGGCTTTTTCAACAGGATGAAGGGATGAAGGATATTTACAGAAAATAAACAAGTCAAGAAAACACAGAGTAAACATTATTCTCAACGCTAAATTGTGGTGGTATATCAGGTTGCACAAAAGCTTTGTTTGAGTAACTGCAACACTCATACAAATCACCTAGACCATCTCAGTATGTTTTCATGTCTGGGCTTCAGTAAGATGCAAGATCAATAAGTAAGTATCCATGTTCAACGAAAGCAACCTCTCAGCTTTCAGCAGAACTCTCATACTTTCACTTGCACTGAAAGCCATACATCTACTGGCATTGTTCTGTATTGGCATCATGTGGGAAAGGGATGCGGTGTCGATGTTCCGTAAAAGTCGTTCCGTAAAGTTCCCCACTCTCAAAGTTGTATTATTTACGGAAAAATGCCGGTACAGCTGTGAATGGAAGTGTTTGGAAATGGGAGCAGTAGCATTGTGTAAAGTACGGGTGGAGCCTAATCCAAATAATACAAATAGTATTTTTTTTTACGATTATTTCTAACAAATTTATTTCAAATATTTTGGACAAATATAAAAAAATACATATTTGTTTTGAGGAAGAAAAAAAAAACATTCAGAAAAAAAGGGCCAGTCCGATCTGAACCGTGGCATTCGGCTGCAAAGACGAGAAACTGAAACATGTCCAATCTCTACAGAGACAGGTATTTATATCTTTAAATGTTTACAAAAAGGCCACTCGGAAACTAGACATGTCTTTTACAGTAAGGGGTGCAGTGCGAGTGTGCGAGCCAGAAGGAGCAAGCGGACAGGGAGAGTTAAAACAGGTGGAGAACCTTCCTCCTCCGGTGGCAAAGAGTGAAGGACAGGTTGAAAATTGTCACACTGATTTAATAACATTGAGTTAGGGTTATTGCGTCCAGGGACGGGGGCTCTGTCCCCTCTCAGTAAGCGGAGAGAAGAGTCCGTGGCACAGGGAGATAGGGTGCGTAGCGCTAGTCAAAAGACTAAACCATTTCTGTTGCCTAGTGAGATTTCTGTTGCCAAGTGAAATTCTGTCACGTGATATTAGACACCTGTCATGTGAGCATTAGCTAATGTATCAGCAACAGTCATCTATGTGGGAACAGACTCCATAAGGAACTTTTTTTCCGTAAGGGAGGCCAATATTTGCATGACTACCTACTGCCTCTGCCGAATATTTATTTTATCTAGCAATGTTACGGATTCCATGTGGGAACGGAGCTATATATTTTTCATAGTAGCTACGGCAGCAGAACTAACTGTGTAGGATTTTACACTTTTCATTTACAGTTAGTGTACTATCCAGTACTGGATTGGACATCAATCAGGTCATTATAATTTGTGAAAAGGAGGTTTTTTTTATCATTGTTCAGTTCGTTGTTTACTACAAAAAAGTTATCAGATGTTAGGTTTACCTTACTTTGGTGTGGGGGACACTCTGTTGTCGGGAAGGTGTCCCCTAGGAGACAAGGCGAGAAGTAGTGAAATGGAAAGAAATACCGTTTTCATACAGAAATTAGTGGGTTGACCCGGGTTTTCAACCCCCTAATAATAGGCGATTGAGATTTTTACCATTGCCAGGAGAAACGCGTTTTTATTCTGGTGTGTCACGTTCAATGTCACACACACATCGGAAAAGAGGCGTGTCAGGGTTCAAATGTGGTTGGGAACAAAACAGTCGAGGAAACAGCAACTTAATCTAACAACAACATTAAACTGTAAAATTTGGAAAAAAAATATTTTGAGCCGTTCAAAAGAATCTGATCATTCATGAACGACCCAACACTACAATAGAAGCAGCATGGAGCACCAGCAACATGGATACTCCCTGCACACCAGTCCTTCAGCGGCGGGGAGTGGGGATCCCCTTGTGGCGATGCTGGAGTTCCAGGCGGGGAGCGTGGGGGTTCCCTGCTGTGCTCCCCACGGTGTGATCCCCACACTGACAACATTTCAAGGTCCCCCTCACAGGAAAAAAGTCAATAACTGCTGATTTTGATTTTGGATTCCGAATCGGATATGAAATGATGGAATGACACACGGATATTACTATCCATTTATGCGCCAACATCCGGAATTTCAACACGCGTCGCATTGCGCAAAGGGCTCAAAATTAGCGTCATTGTCATGTTCAGTTCAGAGCCAATCAGAAGTGGAGCCAATTAAAACCATGTCTTTTGCAGAATTTGCATTGTTTGACACTGGATTGAAACCCGAGTTTTTCCTTTCCCACTGATGACAAATGCCGGATGTTAGTGGGTGTTACATGTTTTTGGTGCTGGGGGAAAGGGGTAGAAGTGGCAGGGGCGTACTAAAGGGAGGGTTTGAGATCACTGTCTCTCATCTCGAGTTGCTGCAACTCAGCCCAGAGAACAATGATTACTTTTAAATTCATAAGCTGTGCCTGAGCAGATAGCACTGGCTATACCAGCATGTATGGTACTGTACTGTACCGCAGCCTGGACGCACACAGTATGTCGGTATAAAAACAAGGTGTTATTTCCTTACCTCAAAAACGCCATTCCTAGCAATTGTTCTAAATGCATGCATTTCCATTTGAACCTACAACAATCAACAGCCAGTTAGACACAATGAACCTATAAATGAAATTGAGGCAGTTTGTTTCATCGCAACCCTTTCTTCTACTAGAAGGTTCTCCTGCCCACATTTCACATTAGGGTAACCATATTGACAGTGAAACATGTTATGTTATGTAAAAAAAGAAAAAAATAATAATTTTTTGATAAACTTGTTTCACTGTCAACACGGTCACCATTGTCATCAACATCATCACCGTCAAAATGTCCCTGCTTACCAAGCAAATAATACATTTGTCATTGTGTGTGTGTGTGTGTGTGTGTGTGTGTGTGTGTGTGTGCGTGCGTGCGTGCGTGCGTGCGCGTGTGTGTGTGTGTGTGTGTGTGTGTGTGTGTGTGTGTGTGTGTGTGTGTGTGTTCTGAGTGAGTCGCAAAGAAAAATACAGGACCGCTAGAAAAAAAACAAGTTCTCATGGGAAAATATGCTCAAGTTGACCCTGATTGATGCCGTACTGTTGGTGAACTCTCTGGCCATAAATGTCATGTTGTTTTTGCAAAGTTAAAAATATACATTACAGTGGTTATATTAACCAGAGGAGAAGAGAACATTAGCTTATTAGCTTGAGAAAGCTTATCAAAAGCAACCTAGGAACAAATTTGCACTTATAAAACAGCACAAGTCAGTCGCACATTACAGCATCTACCTTCACACACAGCGCTAGATGAAGAACCAGGTGTCTCATTACAGCATCGGCTCTCTGGAAATTGGTAAAGGTTTCCCAAAATGTTCAATATGTGGGTTCTTTACTATTTAGTGGACAAAAAAATAACATTTCCTTCTCAAGCAGAACTATGAATATCTATTTTTATGTTGGTGATGTAATCTTGTGTACTGCTGTTTCCATTCCAAACTAGGCCGATCGCCTTCATGTTTAACTGTGCTTGCCATTATGAATCTTATACTCCCTGTGATTACAAATTAGATTATGATCTTGTCAACAAACATGGATCTGGCTTTGGACACACCAGAATACACAGGGAACACTGAATTTTTGTTCTTTTTCATAGGATCACAGAGGTGTTGAGAGGCCTGTGGTTTTCATAGAAAGCCTGTGTCCTGAGGGATGACCACTCATGAGGAGTCATTTTTGAAACCAGTTGCCCTGAGAAGGCAGAATTCCAAACGAATGGGGAAGGGACGGCAACGATAATGAGAGACCGCTTGGAGGAGCTACGACAGAGGGCTCAGGAATCCTTGGAGTCAGGGAGCGTGGTGGACCCTAACGCCTTACCTGGTGGGAATGACCCTGATGACCCCGTCGAGGTCAACATCTCTATGCCACAAGCTGTAGTGTTCGAAGAGGAGCCAGTCATTGAAAACTTCCTGTCTGAGGCTCAGCAGATCCGTGATGAGATCACAGAGCTAGATGTAGAGGTAAGTTATTTATACATTTATGCATTTGCAATATTACACAGTTCAGTAAGTTATGTCTTGGCCATTCAGCAGAATACATAACTTAATTACAGTTGATGTTTGAAATGATTGCTTACAGTATTTTAGTTGGTTCCCTGAGTTTAAATGTGGTTTCTGCCTCTCATTGGTCTCCACTATGTATAGATTCTTAAATTCAGCCAAGAGCAAAAGGTACTGGTGGCCACTATGCGTCGTTTCAGCGTAATGAAGAAGGAAAGCAGCATAACCAGGGATATCAAGCTGCAGGCAGAAAGTATCCACAAGCGTCTGGATGCCCTTTCAAAACAGGCCCAGAAGACTGAGGACCAACAGGGAGCCGGTGCGGTCCCAACCAGAATCCAAAAATCCCAACATGCAGCCCTTCACCGGCAATTCCATCAGGTAAGAAAAAACGACCTTGCCAATCCCCATTTGGGTGACTCCAGCTGTGCTTTTGCCTTTTGCATTTTCTTATTGGACTTTCACAATCACAGGCAGCAAGGTGGCACAATAGGTAGCATTACCGTCTCCGGGGTTTCCTCTTGTGTGAGTTTCCTCAGGGTGTTTGCATTTTCTCCTGCCCCCATAGGTATGCCAGATAGGCAAAAGTTTCTGTTAGGAACAACTGTAATTAAATACTGGGAATTACCTTGCTTTACCGTGCTTACGAAAAGCCTATTATGCTGCATTTGTACTCAAACTGGCCCCATGATCCTAATTTTGCTCGCCCTCCTTCCGTCTCTTCCATCTTGTCATCCTTGACACTCTTCTTGCGCTTTCCCTCTCTTTTCATTTTCCTCTCATTATGTTTAGGTAATGCGGCGCTACAATGAAGGCCTGCTGAACAAGCAGGAGCGCTGCAAGCACTTTATTATCCGCCAACTGGAGGTTTCAGGACAGGAAGTGACGGAGGCCGAGGTGAACCAAATGGTCGCCACGGGAAACTGGGAGGTCTTCAATGAGAACCTGCTTAATGATGCCAGGATCACACGGTCACAGCTGTCCGAGATCGAACAGCGGCACAAGGCAAGGGGCATAGTTATTCAAAATATGTACTGTATATTTGTGAGGAAATCATGTCATGGATGGAATGGACCATCCGCAACCCTTCTCTCAACCTGTCAAGAAAGGCAATAGCAGTTCAAATATGATAATGTGTACTTTCAGTGCTCAGGCAGTGCTGTAGTATGCTGGCTATTCATGGGCTAATTAGGCTCTGACCTTATGTCTTCCCATTCAGGAGCTGTTAAACCTGGAGAGCAACATGAAGGACCTAAGGGATCTGTTCATGGATGTTTTCTTACTGGTGGAGGAGCAGGGTGCGTATATCGATCACATCCAGACCAATGTAGAGAGAACTCAAGACTATGTTGAGACCTCCACTGAGAAGTTCAAGATGGCTGCCAGGTACAAAAAGAATAACCCTTTGCGAAGGCTGTGTTGTTGCTGCTGCCCTCCCTGGAGATGCTGCTTGTGAAATTGATCATGGGGAAAATTGATAAACACATAAATTCTGCAGATGTTGGTAGTCTATGGATCTTGGTAGCCTGTTGGTAACCTACTCTGGCAGATGTTGGTAGCCTTTTAAATTACAAGATGATAATTTCAGAATATTTTCTTTGTAATCAAAAATGTATGAAAAATGAAAATTATACATTTATAAACTGGTAATCACCCAGTGATATACCATTAGTTAATTTTGCCAATGAATATACCAGTAGGTAATCATTTATTACACAATATTTGTATTGGGGCATCATGCTAGTATTTTTCTCATTACTGAGAAAGAATAAAGTTAAACTGTTGCTGATCATTACATTGCTATCTATTGAATAATGGTTATTCAATTATATTATTTAATTGTAATTACTAGTAATTTATCAAAGCTTTCCTATTTAGAAATGTGTCAGTGTATGTTTATATATCACTGGTACATTTTCCTCCCCTTTCTGGTGCATTATTGTGTAATTAAGAAGAAAGATGAAGATGTAAGAAATAAGAATTCATTAAACTTCCCTGTATGTTACACATAAATGATTTTGTAATGTGAACTTCCTGTAATGTAAATAGTTACCAACCTGTCTTTAGTAGAGGCACCAAACAGAACAATTGTGGAAAACTGAACATGGACAGTGAACATTGCCTCAATCAGTGTTTAAGCACCGTTCATTTTGAAGTTACTGCTGCACAACTGGGTGAGACAATATCCTAAATAGATTTATATACTCACGTTTTTGGGAAAATGGTCAGACAAAAAGGTCAATATCACCTGTGGAACTCATACTCTTGGGTTGCAAGTTGCAAGTTTTGTAACTGGATATTTAAATGATTAGTCAAAAATTGTCTAGAATGTAGCTACATTTAAAACAAATACAATATTGTTTTTAGGTTTTCATTTTTACTCGTCATGAAGATGCAAGTTGTATTCTTTATTTAACTCAGATAAGATAAGACAGATAAAAAGCGATCACTATCCCTCAACGAGCATTTACTTTTCAATGAACTGGTGTGTACTAAATACGATGCAGAATATCTTGCACATATCATTCATAAGCCTTTCATATTCATATATTTCATATATATTTTCATATATATTTTGAGCCAATGCATATAGCCATACCAATCTAAATTATTGATAATGGCACTTGTGATATGTACGACTATAATGTGACATTAAAAATAGCAAACCTATCTTCTAAAATTGACTTAATTCTTGATCCATTATTTTCCTTAATTTACATGCTTCCACTGGGCAAATGTTTTTTGAAAAAAAAAAAAAAAAAGATCCTATGCAGACGTCACACAGCTATACCTTCCGCTTAAAACAAATCACCATGGCTGGTCTTTTTAAGCTCACTGAAATCCATGGATGTTGACATGGAATCCTGGATGTTGTACACTTTTCTCTGGCTTAACAAAGATAAAACAAAAATGATACTCTCTGCTGCCCCAGCCTTAACTGGCATCATTACCCAGAACCTTGATAAACGATCCGCCTATATCAAACCACGTACCAAAAACCTTGGATTCACTTTTGAAAGTGCCCTGAAATTCAACAAGCATATTAACGTCAATCAGGCCTCTTCTCACTGTCTGCAGCTGGCGCAAAATGCTGAGGCCAGACCTTTTGTGCACACGCAAAAATAAGAGACCCCTGTTTTAGCATCTCTGAACTGGTGCCCTGTATATTTTGGGATTTGTTTTTTTAATTCCTCTGTTCATTTAGGGCTCTGCATGGTCTTCCCTAGCCTGGCATTGCCAGACTAATTCGTAAATTTGTATTTGTGGCATCTCAGTTCATTTTCATTTTTCATGGGGCGTCACCAACAAGCACAGACCAAAATACCTCTGGACACAACTGGATTGATCAACAACCAATCAGAGCAAAGCAATGTGTGATGTAGTGCTGAGCAAGTGGGTTGGTAAATTAAAGTTTTACCTAATCCTGTCGAACGGCAAATACATCTTTCTTACCAACAAAAGCTTTTTCTAGAAAATATACCATCCAGTTTGTTTAATACTGTCGGGATAATTGATTCAACAGACCGTTCCACGTCAGCGGAAGGTAAAGTGCGTCAAGGGCTCTACTCCGCATCGTCATCGTGTCAAACATGCCCAATATTAGATAAAACGGTTGTGATTGGCCTGACCCTGGTAAGGTCAGGTGGAAATCTGTTTGAATGGAAGGGTGGCCGGACGTATTCTGCAGAGAAAATGAAACATGAGCTCGCAGATTTGTCTGGTTCCCAAGCTCGGTCTTGTTCATTGTTATATTTGAAGAACAACTATCATTTTTTTTTTCAAATGAATATAAAATGAACGTCTCCGTAAGACTTGATTTTTTTTTTCTTTTAAACCCTTTATGCAAGCAGAAAGTGCAAAATTACAGAAAAAAATGTAAATGTTGAATGTTTTAAAGGCCTTTTTTTTCTCTATCTCAGCCAGTGATGTCACAGGTGTGAGTCGTCGTCTCTCTGCCACAGTAGCATGGTGGTAGTCAGTTGGTAGGTCAGTCAGTTTTTGTATCACAGCTATTTAGGATGGTGAAGTACTGTGTTTGTGCAGTTTGAAAAAGCTCTAGTTTTAACAATAAATACAAAATTAATATAATATGGGCTGGCAGTGCCTACACAAGCACCTGGGAAGGAAGTGGAGGGGCTGAAAGACTCCCAGATTTACAGAACTGCAGGATTTATTGCTGCAGGATGTATTATTTAGAAGTAAAGTATTTCCACAAAAATTCCAGTTTTACGAATTAAAGTCTTATACCAATGAAGACCATGGTAAATTTAAAGAGAACAACAGAGGGACCTGCGTGACACGGCACGGAGTGCATGGGTTTTATTTTGTTCAAGTAGGAAACAAAGGAAACAAATACATCTAATTCTAAAACAAAATAACAACACACGCTGTCTTTTTCTAAACATCCCTCCGCAAGAGACCCTGGCATTCCAGAGGGAGAGCCGGGGCGCAGCAGGACCGCTCCTGGTGGAACGGAGCTGAATCGTCTCTTAGTTATGATTACGTTTTTTGTTGCATACAAGTAAGAAACTCAGGAATATATCTAAATCTAAAATAAAAATTCTGAGCGTCTCTCCGCATCTCTTCTACTTGCCAAGTTGCCATTCACTGAAGCGCTAGCTCTGTCCTGTCTTACACCTGTGCCATCAATGTTCAAGTTCGCGGCCAATGTTCGATATTTAGGTGTACGTGGCTTATTGCATTACGAAAATTAGTCCAGCTGTAATTCTAAGTAAAAAAATAAAATAAAATAACTTCAAATTACTCGATAATTTCCATACACATTAACTCCCTGGGTATTCTGACCTGCATGTTGTCCTTTTAGCCCGCCCAGCACTGCTAGACCGTCTCGCTGACAATGGGTTCCTAAATATTGCGCGGTGTAATCGAAAAAAAAAAAATGTTGCTGTTAAGAGCAGCCCCATGATTCTTGAATAACCTTCTGCTGGTTCTGTTGAATCTTTTAAAAGCCAAAGTCAAAACACATTTTTACTCTCTTGTGGATGTGACTAATTTGCCCACTCTAGCTTTACATCTTTTAAAGACACATAACCCTCTGTACAGCACCTTGTACATGTTCTGTTTTTAATATATTCATCGTGTACTTTTTATTATTTTTTTTTATTATACTATTTGGAAAACCATACAACATACAACCACCGTATGTTTTCTATTTGTATTGTATGTCTTTTATTCCTGTCCCCTGTTTTCTATTTTAAATCTGTTCATTTGGCTTCTTTCTATGGTTTTAAGTTAGTATTTTATTATTTCATTTGTCTTTTTTCTTTTACAACTTGAAAGCACTTTGGAGCTAAATTGTTTTGTTATTTTAACATGCTCTATAAGATAAACATTTATTGCATTTAAATTACCAAAATAATAAAGGGTTTCTGTGTGAAATAGAAACTATACTAACATTAAACACTAAATTAAATTCTCTTCAAAGAAGTTGCATGATGCCAAAACACGCCGTTATTTTATTTCCCTGATTGGCGAACTAAGATATACATTTTAAGATGAAAAGAATAGTAGAGATACCTGCTCATTATAAGGGTCAGTAAACAACAGTTATGATGAGGAAATTGACTCATCGCAGGGTATAATGGATATAACTGAGTTATCTCCACGATTCATCTATCCCTCTTGGGGAGAATGGAACGAGATGAACCTACGATCCATGTTTACAGTGATAATCTTTTGTGAGTCAGGACAACAATATTGGCAAACTGGGCGTGTGTAGACGAGCCGGACTGGAAACTCCGGTTTTCGTCTGCTTTTGTAAGGACGCTGTGTGGCCGTAGGGCACTTAAGGGTTGATATTACGCTGTACAAAGAAAACTGTATTTTTTTTTGTTTCACCTGATACTGGATAAAAAAGCTAACAGGCAGTTTTACAAATACTGTATGCATCTCAATATTGAAAAATATTGTACTCGGTGATGACAAGTGGCGTGCGTGGCGTGATCCCTGACGATAATAGAATACTCCCATACCCAATTTCAGTTATTGAGTCAAGCTTGAGGAAAAAGTTGGTTGGGGGAACAAGGTTATAGACACACCTGTGATACCCTTTTATTCATCTTGTGATTATTCCACACAATTCTAAGATTAGAGAAAATGGCATATCGATAACGGTGATATTTATATAACTTTCAAAGAGAACGTTATTTAGAACATACAGTATCTCACAACATAGAGGGATATGGCACACTTATCCATTAGATGTCTTCCAAATGAAAGGAGGAGATTCACACACACAAAGCCCCCGCCCCATACAGTATCTATTCAATCTTTTGAAATATGCTGTTACTGTATGTACAGTACAGCTCAGTGGCGGTCCCCTTATAGTGTTCTGCCTCTGACAACAGAAGGAATATTTAGCAGCAAGAATGCCATCCAGTGTTGGGGGGGAGAAGTACCATTTCATAAATGAATTGCATTTTCCACTAGCTTTATGACTCATAGCTGGAGAAAGTTTTACACTATGTATTTACACTGTGTTATGGTACGCTCATAACCTTCATAATTAATTTAATTGTCATGGGGATGTAGAGGAGAGAAGAAAAATTATTATCTTGTCTGGTAATATAAGGGTGCTGCTCAACGGATAACGAATGTGGGATGCTATTGTCACAGTTCAAACTCTGCTCTACTTTGATCTGTGTATCAGAGACATGGAAATGTATTACAAGCTGTTCTCGATCTGTAATAAAGTCGCACGGCAACACTGTCGCTCATATGCTGTCTGACTCTAAAGTTTATACGACTTTCCTTACATAGTAAGTGCAATCCTGTGCATAGTATCGCAGTATCACTTGTAGTACATTTGTATAGTTTTATATATCTGACAATTTCAGTTTTTTTCCCATTTTTACATATCTGACAATTTTATAAAAAATATATTTTTACTTTTTTTCTTTCATTATTATTTGAATTCCCCATTTTTTCAACCTTTTTTTGTTGTAATATTCTGCAGTGTAACACACCAAACCTCAACAGAACAAATTCCTAGTATATGTAAATAATACCTCGCGGAATAAATTACACAATAACAAAAATCTAGAAAACAAACCAAACATATGTATATATTTGACATACATCTTTTTTTCTTCTTTTCAAGAAATTGTCCGGTCTAGAATTGTGTTGGTAATATTATTTAACTAGCTTTGAGAAAATGTATTTTTATCTATTTTACATAAGGGCAAAAAAGTATTTCTACAAAGTTCTTTAAGTGAAATAAGAGAAGAGTACATTTTAGATTTCTAGACAACTTTCCTTTTTTTAAGATTTGATACAATTATTTATTTAAATATTTTTTTTAATTTGTTCCTTTACTTTTGGCACTGTTTTTTTGCATTTATGACACAAAGTTATGATACAGGTAAATATAACAATACAGAGGAAAAATCATGCAATTGCTATAAAGAAAGTGATTAAGTGATGTTAATTACGCGAAATGTGCATCTAAAATAGTAGCACCATTTTCCAACGAAATAATTACAAAACATGGAAAAAAATAAAGAATAAAAATGTATTAAAATAAAGAAATATATCATAAAAATTAAACAAAAATTATTATAGGATTTGTCTGCCAATTGAGCTCATTAAAAATGTATAGTTTTATAAAACAGTCTGCAAAAATGTGTGTTTTCCAAACAAGTAATAATAATTAAAATGTTCTCCTTTCATAGGAGCATCAAAATTATGTACTGATACGTATTTCACTTCGAATGAAACAAATCCAGAGAATTTATATCCCCCTGCCCCACCACCACCCCAAGTCAGATTGTTTACATTTTCTTAAAATTTTCAACCAGTCAATGTAGCAAAGGGTTTTCTTTGTCAAAAATGTATTGACAAATATTTTGGGAGACAGACAGCCTCAACGGCTGAAAAACAAGAGAAGAAATAAAATAAAACAAGCATCAACTTGCTTCTGGACCATAGCCCTTAGATAAAGCTGGTTCATACTGTAGGACCATAATTAAATTCACTTACCAAATCTTCACTGAAAATATTGAAAATATAAAGAGCTTATTTGGTTTTATTTGAGGTAGATGTATTTATTAAGGTGAAACTTATTTTTAAGAGATCAGACTTTTGACGACCCACTGAAAGACAGAAAGAAAAGTCTTTCCTTATACTACGAATACAATCATTATAACTGTATTTACATTTTTCTACCACATTTTTTTTCTTGTAAGAAAACAAATTCTTAGAATATACACTAAATAATTGTTCAACATTGTTCCGCCTTCAACTTCAGGGAGAACAGGTACCGGGAACCGAGATGGTTCATAATAAATCTGATTTACAGCTGCTTGGTAAATCAGAATGTGACAATGCCCCAGTGAGCTTGAAAAACTTTCCTCCTTCCTTAATACCTCTCTGACCACTCTTCAGTGGGTTCCTGACCCCGTGAAACCAGCAGTCGGTTACTGAGGAGAGCGCTGCCGCTTGTTTAATTTACTGCCCCCGATTCATCACTGCCCTCGAAAATATGAACAAAGACGCATCACAAACCACTGTCTGCGATAAATCACATAGATGTCGTGCAGTGATACACGCAGGGTGATACATGGGCCTGGTCCTGTATACAATTCAGGATTCACTGTGAAGTTTATGGGTTTTGTAGGAATTTGTGTCTCTAGGTTGATGTGATTTGTTTTGTCCCTATGCTTCATAGAACAATGTTAAAGTACAGTATGTCTAAAAGGTTTGAAATTGCCAGCCGCTGAATGTATCGTATAGGCCCAGATAACATTTGACCCTCAAAAGCAAGTTTATGCATCAGTGGCCAGTTTGGGACTTTCCCTGTGTCCGAAATCACAACTATAGCATACTATTTAGAATGCAAAAATATTTTAGTATGTCTGGAAATCTTATTGTTCGAAAACTACCAGGATGACATTGAGTGACATAGTGCCAACACCAAACACTACACCGGCAAACCAGATAGCAATCACGTCAACTTGCGTTTCTCTTGACCTAGATTTATTTACAACAAAAAACGTCCTATGGGTTGTGCACAATTTTAAAAGTGGTAGGATTGCGTGATCAAGCTTTGCCGTACTTTGATATGAGTTGACATGCCACGTCCTTTTAAACAATCCCTCATCTTAGCTTTAAATCTTAAGGTAGATGGGGAGGTTACAAGTTACAAGTTCCTTTTTATCACTCTTTCAGCTGCGCATATCAAAGGACAGAGATGGAAAATGACCAGCAGAGGGCATAGTATCCATATCGAAGTACTCCATACGACCACGTCTCTGTATGGATTTCATTTAAGACAGAAAGTGACAATTCACAGAGAAGTGGAGAGGAAGAGGATGCCTAATCTCATCTTTTGTTTTTCTTCTGATGATGTTGCCGTACACCAATAGTGGACACATACTAACACACACACACACACACACACACACACACACACACACACACACGTGCACGCACACACGTGCAAACACACACACACACACACGTGCACGCACACACACACACACACACACACACACGCACAACCACCTAACTAACTAACTCACTCACTCAATCACTTACTCACACACACACACACACACACGCACAACCACCTAACTAACTAACTCACTCACTCAATCACTTACTCACACACACACACACACACACACACACACACACAACCACCTAACTAACTAACTCACTCACTCAATCACTTACTCACACACACACACACACACACAACCACCTAACTAACTAACTCACTCACTCAATCACTTACACACACACAACTTCTGCAATAATATGTGCAATAACACTGGTACTTACACTGTACATAGTGTAATTAACTAATTAGCACATAGTAATACGTCATATTTATAATTTATACCCTATACCATAACAATCATTTATCCTGTTCAAAGTATTGCATTTGGTATATTTGTAGATGTTTATTCAGTATATCTAACTATTTCTGTTTCCTATTTGTTTTGTATTTTTTTTGCTATTCGTATATATCATTTAATTTTGACTTTAATTTTATTTTGTATTATTTACTTCTATTCCATTTTATTTTATTGTAATGTTTATTCTCCATTCAATCGGATTGTTAAGCTTTTAAAATAAAAAGATTTTTGATGCAAATGGTCTGCAGTGAAATGCACCAAACCTCACCAGAACAAGTTCCTTGTATATGTAAAATGGTAGAATACACTGATTAGAATTCTGAATAACACTGAACATACTGTAATTACTTAGTGAATACATAGAAAAAAAATGATATAGAATTATAATTTATACCCTCCATACCCATAACAATAACTTATTTTGTGCATACAATCACATATTTATACATTCTAACTATTTCTGTTTTGTATTTTTTGGCTATTTGTGCATATTTGGCTATTGTGATTCAAATTTTACTTTACGTTTTTATTATTTTGTATTATTATTATTATTATTATTATTATTATTATTATTATTATTATTATTATTATTATTATTATATACTAATCGTCTTCAGAAGAATCACACTAATCCTCACCCTGAAAATTTGTATTTAGAATGTACTGTATATAGAATGTACCTGGTGGAATAAAGTCATTGTGATTCTGATTCAGATTACTATATAAATATATATAGCTCGGTTTCATCTACCAGGTCATTAAACAAATTGGCAGATAAGCGAGGACTCGTGTTATTTCACGGTAAGGAGGCGTGGACATTGCGGACGCTAGTGTAGTAAATACTGACAGACTGCGGGAACGAGACTGAGACTGAGAACGGTGATGAGATGAGATGTATACAGCGTAAATAGTATATGTAGTATATATAGTATATGTAGTATATATAGTATATGTAGTATATATAGTATATGTAGTATATATAGTATATGTAGTATATATAGTGTATATAGTATATATAGTATATGTAGTATATATAGTATATGTAGTATATATAGTATATGTAGTATATATAGTATATGTAGTATATATAGTATATGTAGTATATATAGTGTATATAGTATATATAGTATATGTAGTATATATAGTATATGTAGTATATATAGTATATGTAGTATATATAGTGTATATAGTATATATAGTGTATATAGTATATATAGTATATGTAGTATATATAGTGTATATAGTATATATAGTGTATATAGTATATATAGTATATGTAGTATATATAGTATATGTAGTATATATAGTATATGTAGTATATATAGTGTATATAGTATATATAGTGTATATAGTATATAAAGGGTGATGCGCGATGAGATGCGTGGCGCTGAGACGCTGCGAACGCAGCGCGCACGCCGCAATATTGTACGCAGCGCACAATACAGTATGTATGTCCGTACGGTCATTTAACAGGTAGGTCGTTAAGTGAATATATATATATATACATATATATATATTCATATATACATATATATATATTCACACACATAAATAAGACAACACAAGCCAAAATTCTAAGACAGAATGCGTCTTCAAACTTCTGCAATTTACATGTAGGATAAAGTATTTGCGAAAAATATTAACGACATAAAAT